>NW_021862262.1:0-918 GCF_006229205.1 Suricata suricatta | reverse complement strand
CCTAAAACAGTACTGATTCAGCAGAGGCTTTAGAAAAACTTTTGTGATGAGAAATATTGACCTGCCTACCCAGGGAAGTGGATTTTTCCTAGGATGAATAGACAGTTCAATGTTGTCTGGACATGAGAAGAGGAACTATATCACCATTCAAGTTTGCTCCTGGCTGTAGAGCTCTGTAATTTCTTCTTGGACATGGTTGCTATTTTTGGAAGAGCAGGAAGATTTGATTTCAAAGGCAGATAGGAAAACCGCATGTGGGTGAACCTCTGGTGCAGGGATTCTTAAGTGAGCTCCCTGGCCTCTGACTGGTGGGCATCAGAGGCCTAGGAACTCCAAATCATGTGTTTGTGGATATTAGAGAACATTCATAGCTGAATAAGGAGTCTGTAATTAAAAGACAGAAAGAAAAAAACAAGTAAAGAATTATTGCTTCAGAGGAATAATTTGTTTAATGAGAATGATTAATCCTGGATGTTCCCTCTCAGACCTTTGCAGTTTGGTGAGATAAGGGAGATGGCCGGGGAGGGTGGGACAGAGCCCTCTTCACCGACACGGGGCTGAGCTACCGGGAAGGAGGTACGGGATCCCTCCACCTTGATTCATCCATTTGTTCAGCAAATACTTATTGAACACTTATTGTGTGTGCCAGGGATGGTTCTGGGAATTGCAGATACAGCAGTAAGCGAAACAGGTGAAGATTCCTACCTGTATGCTGTGTATATGGAGGGGGGGTGCAGTGGCAGATAATAAATGATAAGCATACCTGTATATTATATAGTGGAGTAGGGTAAACAAGACTCACTATGTGGAAGGAAGGAGCAAGACTTGGGAAGGGAGGCAGTTTGCATTATTACAAAGGGCAAATCTCAAAGAGAAGGCATTGTTTGATCAAAAACTTGAAGGAGGTGAAAGATGTCT
>NW_021862261.1:0-1827 GCF_006229205.1 Suricata suricatta | reverse complement strand
ATTGCTGGGTCATAAGGGACTTCTATGGATAGTTTTTTGAGGAACCTCCACACTGTTTTCCAGAGTGGCTGCACCAGTTTACATTGCCACCAACAGGGTAGGAGGGTGCCCATCTCTCCACACCCTCTCCAACAACTGTAGTCTTTTGGTTTGTTCATTTTAGCCACTCTGACTGGCGTGAGGTGCTATCTCAGTGTGGTTTTGATTTGTGTTTCCCTGATGATGAGTGATGTTGAGCATCATTTTATGTGTCTGTAAGCCATTTGGATGTCTTCTTTGGAGAAGTGTCTGTTCATATCTTCTGCCCATTTCTTCACTGGATTATTTGTTTTGTGATTGTGAAGTTTGGTGAGTTAAGGGTGCCTGAGTGGCTCAGTCAGTTAAGCAACAATGATTTCAAGAGTAGATTCCTTTATGCCCGTCACCCATTTAGACGATTGCCCTTCCCATAATCCCTCAGCAACTCTGTTTCTTCTCTATATTTAAGAGTCCATTATGTTTTTTTTAGAGTTTTCTATAGTATTTTATTCTCTTTTTTTTTTTTATAATTCTGCTTATAATTTTATAATTCTGTTCCCTCTATGAGATAATGGTTCAAGCCTGGTTTAGGGCCCATAACTGTCCTACCTGTCCCCTTGTTCTAGAGGAATATAGTCGTTCTGGAAAACAGTGTGGAGGTTCCTCAAAAAATTAAAAATAATACTACCCTACAACCCACCTATTACACTACTATTTACACTAGGTATTTTTCCAAGGTATAAATGTGTGCTGTTGGGAAGGGGTACATGCGCCCCAATGTTTATAGCAGTGCTATCAACAATAACCAAAGTATAGAAAGAGCCCAAATGTCCGTCGACAGATGAATGGATCAAGAAGATGTAGTGTACATTTATGATGGAGTATTACTCAGAAATCAAAAAAGCATGAAATCTTGCTATTTGCAACTACATGGTAGGAACTGGAGGGTGTTATGCGAAGGGAAATTAGACAGAGAAAGACAAATATCATATGACTTCACTCAAATGAGGTATTTAAGATACAAAACAGATGAACAAAAGAAAGGGAAGGGAAAATAATATAAAATCAAAGGGAGAGATAAAATATAATGGACTAATTGGGGGGGTTTTAGGGTAGTTCTATTTTTAATTTTTTGAGGAACCTCCACACTGTTTTCCAGAACGACTATATTCCTCTAGATCAAGACGACAGGTAGGACAGTTTGGGCCCTAAACCAGGCTTGAAACTTTATCTCATAGAGGAAACAGAATTTGAGCAGTGCAGAACAATCCCAGCAAGATGATGAAGAGTGACTTCCGCGAGTCAAATTCTTAGACCGAGCTCTTGGCTCTCAGGTCAGGCTCAGGTAAAAAGTTTACCTCTGAATGTATTTTTTTTGTTTTTAATGCAAGCATTGGTCTGTTCCTTTTGCAGAGCAAATGTATGCTCGCCGGAGCCGCACACAGTTTACTGCAGAACAGCTTCAATCATTAAAACAAGTGTCTGAGGAGACCATGTATCCAGACTGGGCTACCATAATGGAACTGATGTCATCTACTCAGTTAGACGAAGCGATAATAAAGGTATGTCCCTGAGTGTGTGTCTGGATGGCACACCTACCCCAGAGCGTTACATACACTTTCATCATCACGTAATACCTATTTATTTTTGAACAACTGGTATGTGCCCAGACAGATGTCAATATTTTTTCTTATGGCCATCCATTTTATTAAGGAATGCTATGGTTGACAGAGAATCCTCCAAGGATTATACACATAAGAGCTAAAATTTGAACCTTGACCTTTCTGACTTGAGACCCACAATGTTACA
>NW_021862260.1:0-918 GCF_006229205.1 Suricata suricatta | reverse complement strand
GCTGAACTACCGCTAAACTATCCCACCACGGAGGTGAGTGTATCTGTATTCTCAATTCTCTGCCTCTTCTACATGTCCTATTCTAACTTACACCCCCTCCCACGGTCCTAATGCTTCCCTTCCTTAATTTACAACTATTCTTCTCTCTCATGTGGTTACTCTAAGCCATTATGGAAAGAAGAGGGCTTAATTATTCATTAATTAATTAGTATAAAGAAGAGAGGATCACAAGGAGGCAGAACCCAGGACAGAGGGATATCAGAGTATTTACCTTTGCTCAGTACTTTACGGAACACTTTCACCACCTCCACTTTCTGTGCTCCGCACAACGGTCCTGGGGGTCATGTATGAGTGCTGTCCTCATGTTAGAGACAAACCCCCAAAATTCAGAGAGGTAAGGGACTTGCCTGAAAGTGAGGGCTGGAACCTGGATCACCTTACAGCCAACCCCACCTCTTCCTTTCACTCCACAGTGGCCTTTTAACAAAAAATGTTTATTTATTTGAGAGAGAGCACAAGCGCACATGTGACTTGGGGAAGGGAAGAAAGAGAGGGAGAGAGAATCCCAAGCACGCTCCACGCTGTCAGTGTGAAGTCTGACTTGGGGCTTGAACCCATGAACCATGAGACCATGACCTGAGCCTAAATCAAGAGTTGGATGCTCAACAAACTGAGCCACCCAGGCACCGCCACGCCTGCCTTCTGAATAGATCTAGTGGTTTATATGAATGCTGTCCAAAGACACCTTCTACGATGAAGGAAATGTTCTGTCTACATTGTCCAGTAGGGAGGCCAGGAACCACATGGGACTTGTCAGCACCCGAAATGTGTGGCAAGTGTGACTAAGAATCCCACCTGTTAATTTGTGTTAATGTTACATTCCAATGGCCACATTTCATTAGTGGCTCTTCTACTGGG
>NW_021862259.1:0-918 GCF_006229205.1 Suricata suricatta | reverse complement strand
CAGGTCCTCCACCACCTTGCTCGTCAGAATGCAGAATTACCCACCCAAATATCAGCTGGGAGCTGTTGGAAATTCAGAAATGCTGAGTGTCAGGCCCCTTCCAGACCTACTGAGGAAGAATCTGTATTTTGGCACAGTCAGCAGGTGATTCACAGGCACGATGAAGTGTGAGCGGTACTACGGGGCACAGTGAGCCTTTCAAAGTACCTCCCAATACAGATCTTATGTGACCCTAAAACTATGAGTGACTCTAACATGTAATCAGTCATAATTCTAGTCTAATATTTAATAGTTTGACTTTTAAATAATTTATGCAATGTTGCAGCTCATGATCTAGTCTTTGAATAAAGTGATTGAATACTGTTAATAAACCTATAATAGTAAAGATCTAATTAAAAGTAGATTCTGAAAAGTAGAACCTCAAAAGTCTATGCTAATGTAAAAAAGAGAAATACCTTTTCAAAGTAATCTTTATCGCATTGCTTTTGCTATTATTCTTAAATTCTATACCATCTTGTGCCTTTTCCTCACATACACATTTGCATTTCTTATAGCAAACTCTAAATTAATGATGCATCGCATAACATAAATAAAATTTAAATTCGTATTAGAATAGTTGAAGCTTCACAGGGATTTAATATTGCTTTAAAATTATTTATGCAAATGTGAAGCACACATATAAAACTGCTACCAAAAAAAAAAGCATGTCACACACAAGCTGGGAACATAAACAGCTTTTATATTTCTTATTAATAATGCAAAATCTCAGGACATACCTTCTGTGTTTTCTAAGCCATAATTTTTCCATATAGGATAGACTGTCTTCTTTAAATTCAATATTGAGTGGTTCTCTACAAATTTTCATATTAGTTTGTACTTCACACTCTTCCAATGAGTCTATAAAAATAAGTATCATGT
>NW_021862258.1:0-918 GCF_006229205.1 Suricata suricatta | reverse complement strand
CCTGTTGTCCCAACTCTGAGTCTGTATGTCTTCCAGTGTACCTGTTAGCAAAAGCCACAGTGGAGCCTGTGCCCTAATTGCAAATTCCAGTGAGAAAGAATCCTACCTGCCTGACGGAGACACTTTCTAAACGCAAAACATTCATGCACCCGTCATTTATTTGATTAATCATTCATGCCTACATTATTTTTGTTGGTTGATTGGTTGGTTGGTTGGTTGGTTGGTTGGTTGGTTTGCCTTCCACATGCCAACTCTTGTTTTAAGAACTAGGGTAATAGTAGTGGCGAAATGAAACTCCAAGTGCCATGAATTCTGTATTACTTAAGTTTGGAAATCAATTCCAGAAAGGCATGGACCTTTGCAGTAAACGTTTTGCAGTCAGATTTCTGAGGGGTATTATGCATGCATAGGACTGAGTGTCGAGCCTCAGAATGGGGTCTGTGTGATACCTAAAAAGTGAATCATATACCTCATTAATACTCTAGAGTCAAAGACATAATACATATAAGCTACATTTTGTTTTATTTGTTTGTTGTTACTGCTGTTGTTTTTGTCCCTTGGGTAACTGACAAGGCAGAGCCTGATGTAGGGCTTGAACTCACGAACCATGAGTGCAGGAGCTGTGCCAAAACTGAGAGTCAGATGATTAACTGACTGAGCCACCCAGGTGCCCCATGTTATTAGGGAGGATTTTATCTTTTTAAATTATTTATTTTTTTAAATTTTAACGTTTATTTATTTCTGAGAGAGAGGGACAGAGTGTGCACACTGGAGGGTCAGAGAGAGAGAGAGAGAGAGACAGACAGACAGACAGATAGACAGAATCTGAAGCAGGCTCCAGGCTCTGAGCTGTCAGCACAGAGCCTGACACAGGGCTTGAACCTATGAACAATGAGATCATGACCTAAGCTGAAGCCG
>NW_021862257.1:0-918 GCF_006229205.1 Suricata suricatta | reverse complement strand
GGCAGTTGATTGTGCGAACTTGGCTTGGCCTTGGTACCCATTTGTTTGGTCAAACTCCAGACTAGGTGTCACTGGGAAGGTATTTTTTAGATGTGGCTCACATTTAATAGTTGAAGCTGCACTCTTTGAGTACGTGGACAACTTCCGGGAGTCTGGGTGGGCCTCACCCAATCAATTGAAGCTACACAAGCAAAGACTGTGGGTTCCCACAGAAGAAGCAATACTGCATTAAGACTGTTACATAGAGGGGCGCGTGGGGGGCTCAGTCGGTTGAGCGTCTGACTTCAGCTCAGGTCATGATTTCACAGTTCGTGGGTTCAAGCCCCACGTCGGGCTCTGTGTCTGCAGAGCCTGGAGCCTGCTTCTGATTCTGTGTGTCCCTCTCTCTCTGCCCCTCCCCTGCTCATGATTTGTCTCTATCTCTCAAAAATAAATAAATGTTAAAAAAAAAAGACTGTAACATAGAGGCCAACAGACACATGAAGAGATGCTCAGCATCGGGGAAATGCAAATGAAAACCACAATGGGATACCACCTCACAGCTCTCAGAATGGCTCAAATGAACAACCTCAGGAACAGCAGATATCGGCAGGATATGGAGAATGGGGAAGCCTCTTGCACGGCCGGTGGGCATGCAAACTGGTGCAGCCGCTTTATAAATAGTACGGAGGCTACGCACAAAGTGAAAAATAGACCTACCTCATAATCTAGCAATGCGCTCCCCGTCTTTACCCAAAGGACACGAGAACGCTAATTCAAAAAGGCACGTGCACCCCACTGCTTACAGCAGCGTATTCACAATAGCCAAGACAGCAAAGCAGCCCACGTGTCCATTGGTGGATGGATGGATAAAGAAGACGTGGTGTATATACAACGGAATAATACTCAGCCGCAAAAAAGAATGAATTCTTGTCACTC
>NW_021862256.1:0-918 GCF_006229205.1 Suricata suricatta | reverse complement strand
TGCTCCAATTCAGTAGACAGCAGTATTTATAAGCAAGGGAACATGTTTACAAAGTTTGTCTTGGGTGTCTACAAGATGAGTAGATCTATGCACCTGCTACCAAATCTTAAAAGTTTAATAGAGGCTTTAACAAGGTTCCATCATGCATACCATCCAGATGGTCACAATACCACATTACTGTTGCAAGGCTATGTCTTTGGGCCACTTCAGAGACTGGGGAAAACAAGCAAAAGACTCATTCCAGAAACAGGAAAGGTGCTGAGGAGCCTCTGATTACCTGTGTTCAGTTCTCAATTCAGCTGAAGGCCACTTCCCCTCAGAGACCTCCTCTAACACGATAGCACTCACCAAGCACAGACATGACTATAGTATGCACCCACTGCACGTAGTTTTGCTCTCCTCTTTCATAGCTTTCTCTAAAGCCTTGGGTTCCTTCTTGTCTCCATTCAGAGCCCAGGGGCAGCCCCAAAGTGGGGGAGTGCTAACTCATTCTGGGAAAGTCTTCTTCCAACATGGAATAATAGTATGACCATCCTTTGCCCAAGGGAGGCATTTTTACACTATTTAGGGGTCCTATGAGGTTGATAGAGTATTAGTCTTGATTGCACATTTTCATTACAGTTTCTTTTTCTGGTATCTCTTCCTGCTCCCCAGCTCCTGCTTCTTTGAATTAATCCCCCAACTACTGCACCTAAGCCCTTATTTCAAGGTCTTCTGTTAAGGGAATCCAAATTAAGAAAACACAACCTTAGAAATCATGTAATGCAGTTCTTCTAATCTGCAGTGGAGGAAAAAAACCAGAATTCAAGTAATTTGGCTAATGACATAAACAGAGTAGTGGTAAAACTAGTACTAAGGCAAGTATATATAGCTTCAATTTTATGGGCTCTTGTCACATGTGGCTCTGAAATAGAGATG
>NW_021862255.1:0-918 GCF_006229205.1 Suricata suricatta | reverse complement strand
TGGGGAGCCCGAGGCTGAGGGGCCGTGGGCAGAGCTGCGGCCGCACAGGGGTCCTAGCCACCCTGTGTGGAGAGAAGGGAGGGAAAGGGCCTCGCCCCCACACCGAAACATGTCACTGCTGCAGTTTCCATTTGCAGAGACACGTGGGGTCTCCGGGGCTGACCCAGGGCTGGCGCGCTCCGGGCGCGCACACGGGTCACGAAGCCTGCTGTCAAAATGGCGCCGCCCCAGGCACTTTGGCGATCGGTTCTACGGATGCAAAGGCCGGTGAGGTCATTCCAAGTCAATTTCAAACCCGGAAATTTCCATCAGCTTCACCAGTGGAGCGGAATTCAGTAGATAGTAAATTAGAAGCTGCCCTAAATTTAAACCGCCACGTCAGGTTCCCAAGCTATTGTTTATCATTTTGAAGACAATGCAATGACATTGAAGTGAATTCTGGGGGCGGAAACCGTGGTCGCGTCTCCAGGGTCACCGTCACCGTCCCCAGGTTCATTTCTGCACGGCCCCTCAGGCCCTTGGCGGCGGGCAGCCGGAAGTCACGAGGCGAAGCCACGCTCAGAGCAACACTGTCTGAACAGCAGAAAACCAGCCGTTTTAAAACGCCACAAAGGCATGTGCCAAACCACTCGGGATCCAGAAAGACCCGAGCATGGAAGTGGGTGGAAGCAAGGAGGCCAGTGCTGGGCCTCTACCAACCCCGCCGGCCACTACCAGCAGCCGCCTACAGCCTTCTGGAAGCTTCCTGCCGCCAGCCCCGGGAGGGCAGCCCTGGGGGGGCGGGCAGCAAAGCACCAGCAATCCCCCCACAAGGGTAAACTCCTAGAAAGTGTTGATTTCTGCTTAGTTAGATCTTGCTGATCGGGCAACCCTCCTACTGGGGTTTGGAAACTGAAACGGATTTGATTCTAACTGAGG
>NW_021862254.1:0-918 GCF_006229205.1 Suricata suricatta | reverse complement strand
CATTTTTATGCTTAAAATATTGTTTTAATGTTTAGTTACTTCTGAGAAAGAGAGAGACAGAGTGTGAGCAGGGGAGGGGCAGACAGAGAGGGAGACACAGAATCTGAAGCAGGATCCAGGCTCTGAGCTAGCTGTCAGCACAGAACCCAACGTGGGGCCCAAACTCATGAACCATGAGATCATGACCCGAGCTGAAGTTGGATGCTTAACCTACTGAGCCACCCAGGGGGTCCTAGACATTTTCATGCTGAACTGCATAAAATTACAAAACAAAAAAAAGTCAACATACTAGGGACATATCACTTTATCCAAGTTTGTCTAAAGGTAGTTAAGATAAATGCTTTTGGAATTATCAATTATAATGGAGTTTTTACAAAAGATAAAGTCATAAAATGTGTTTGGTTTTGGCCTGGGAGTAGTCCACCCTATCAAAGAATACATCTCATTAATGAAAATAATGTCAGAACTTTTCTCTTGATGTGCACACTTTTTCATTTTGTTTTTAGAGATACAGAAAACATCGCAGCACTATTTCAAGATCTAGGTGGCCATCTTTGTCAATTTCTCCTGATTTTACACCGACCCAAATTATTACACAATTTCCAAATATATCATAATGATTTTTACCCTTGTCCTTTGTGTACTACTGCTTTGTATTTTCTTCTTTCAATGGTCCTCCTTTACTCCACATTGTGGCTCCTCCTGTCCTGACATTAAGACTCGGTGTGGCCATGACGGTCTCTGTGAGGAGCTCCATTACCACCGCTCCGCCAGTAACTGCTAGTGTCTACTGATGGTGATGAGATGGGAATGAAAACACCTGCCTCACTGGGTGTTGTGAGGTTGGAAGTGCTCCGTGCTCGTGAGCATTCCGGTGCCTCATGAGCACGGAGCACTTCCAACCTCACAACACCCAGT
>NW_021862253.1:0-918 GCF_006229205.1 Suricata suricatta | reverse complement strand
AATGTTCTTAAAGAACATGCATTCCCAGGAACATATGTTCTTTAAGAGGGAATAATTTAAAACAGATCACATACCTATTTAAAAATGAGAAGGATTTGGTGCCTTAGTGGCTCAGTCAGTTAAGGGACTGACTTCAGCTCAGATCATGATCTTGCAGTCTGTGAGTTTGAGCCCCATGTCAGGCTCTGTGCTGACAGCTCAGAGCCTGGAGCCTGCTTTGGATTCTGTGTCTCCCACCCTTTCTGCCCCTCCCCTGTTTACGCTCTGTCTCTCTCTCTCTCAAAGCTAAATAAACATTAAAAACATTTTTAAAAATGAGAAGGAAGTACTGTCAAAGCCATCTAATAAAAACATTAAAGATAGGGACAGTTAGAAAGAGACTGAGAGAGAAGACAGCAGAAAATGGGACACATACACAACACACATATCCTTAGAGAATGACTAGCACTTAACAACAAGAAAGCTGATAGCACAAAACAGAGTAGCTGAGAAAGACATAAAGACAGAGAATTCAAATAGGGCTGTCTAGAGATGGCTCCTGTCATGGATGTCCTCCTGTTTCCTTGGACTGATGGTACATTCCCATAACAAAAAAAAAATCTTTGTTGTCTTGCTTTTGTTTTTAGCAAACTAGAGTTTTCCAGTATTTGCATTTTTTTAAACGTTTTTCCTCTGGCTACAATTGTTTCCCTAATTGGTTATTATTAGGAAATGTTCATTGATTGAGACAACAAATATTTACTTAGTACTTATACCAGATAGTGTCCTAGATTCTGGGAATGTATTGGTGAGCAAAATAATGTCCTCCTCCTGATTTTCACCAGACATCTGAATTGAGTAACAAATTAAGACGTGTGAATACTGGCAGAGCAGAGAGGGACTGAGAAAGGGATGTGCTAGGCCTTGATATGGGCCACA
>NW_021862252.1:0-918 GCF_006229205.1 Suricata suricatta | reverse complement strand
TCTTCAAAGGACTAGAAAAATCACAGGAGGACAAAGAAGAGGAGGAAACCTCCAGTTTCTCCAGGGACCAACCTTTTGACCTGGCTTTCCAACAGCCTGCCTCACTCCCTTCAGCCACCGGAAGAATCTCTCGAGCCCTAGCCGAGTGAGTTGCACTCTGCAAATGCAGGTATGTTTACTGATCCCTTGTGCAGAAGAAGCAGTGTACACTGAAGCCGAGGCCTGTTCCAGGAGCTAACGACAGCCCACAGGCACTCACTTTCCAAGCCCCAAGTTCACTGGTGATCCTGCACCAGACTGCTTTGTTCTACGATGAGCTTGTCTCCTCTGGGGTGCCAGTGGACCATATCCATCCCTCGCCAGAGAAGCACACAAGGGTCATCAAGCACTAGGGGTCCCACTTGGCTGTCTGCTGCCCAATCCCTGCCCAATCCCTGATTCCTATATTCCTTTTCCCTTCCTACAGTGTGACCCTCCTGGATCCCTCTGCTTTATATTTAAACAATCTCTGCCTTTGAAGTCCAAGGACTCTGATTTGAACACTCCGATTTGAGGACCTTGAGACCCTATGGTCTTGGAAATGTCACAACTCTGAACCTCACTCTTCATCTGTCACGTAGAACTGCATTCGCCCCATAGGACTGATGTGGGGAGGAAGATTCGATGCTGTGGCAGTGAGGAAACACATGGTAAGTTCCAGGGACAAAGCACACACCTGTGCAGTGTGTGTTCTGCACACACGTGCCCATTGAGGAGACAAGCAGAGGCCAGAATCCAGCCCGGATTCCACAGAGCAGACCACAGGTTCACAGCTGTATCTGGCAGGAGGGAGCATCTTTCAATAAGTTACACAAATGGACCCTAAAAATGGCCGTGGTGGGGTCTGGTGCATATTACATTTCAGTAAACATTAATTAA
>NW_021862251.1:0-918 GCF_006229205.1 Suricata suricatta | reverse complement strand
GCATAAAATATTGTTGTCTTGCCAATTTTCTATTAACATGAACATACTGGGAATGCTTAGCGGCAATGGAGTACGGAAAATGACAAAGAAATTAATGGCTTCGTGCTGTTCTACTGAAACATGTCCACTAATATTTAAAATTCCGTGTTGCGGGACATCATTCACATCTCACATCTGCTGACCTAAGCTGTAAGGCCTGGATCTGCAGCCCGTTTTCCAAGCCTCTCTCCATTGGACGTCTGTTGCTCCCTTCTGCTTTTCTCCCTCCCTCCACCCTTTCTCCTGCCTCGCCCCCAGTTTCCTGGGATTAATTGAGAATGTTGTTCATAAGAGATCAGAAGAGGGTTATACATATGGAGCAGGTTATGGTTTGTCAGGATATATTTCATATTTCTTAGCTTAAAAAAACAAATGTACTCAATATCCATGTCTCGCTTAAAACGGTCATGTGACGTCTACATTCGTCGGCCTGGAAATCCATAATTTTCATTGTCTTTGAGGGAAGCCTCACAGGCCTCCTGCGACGTCCTGACGGCTGTACAATGTCACATCGGAGGACCGCAGTCTGAGCCCCACCCCCACTCCCATCTCCCATCCCTCTCTGATGTCTGTCAGAGGAGGCAGAGTGTGGATGTCAACTAGGCCACACGCTGACCTACTCAAGGACCCTTGGCGTGTCCTTTGTACAGTCTGATATCACTAGAAGCACCAGTACGTGTTATATTCTTTGTTGCTGAAAATAAGGGCATGGCCTTGCACGAATGGTTCATTCACGAATTGTTTCAGGCCTACTCTGTGTGGTCATTTCATTTCTCCACAAACATCTATCAGGTACTCCCTAGGTGCCAGGCACTGAGAGAGGCACTAGAAATATTTCACTTCTACCCAACCTTTCCTTATCAATGCCCTACAAACGCC
>NW_021862250.1:0-1828 GCF_006229205.1 Suricata suricatta | reverse complement strand
TTTCACCCTGGTAGAATGTAAGGTCCATGGGGAAGTAAACTTTGTCTGTTTTTTATTATTGTCATTTCCCCCACAGATGTAAATCCAGGGCCCAAGTGGCTTTTAGCAGGTCCTCAGTAAGTACTGATTAAATAACTGAGTGTATGAATCATTCCAATAGATTTCAAAAACCATTTAACAAAATTTAATATCTGTGCTTCATAAAAATCCTCAGCAAATTTAATCAGATTTCCCTTTGATATGGAACATATCTACATAGCAAACTACTAGAAAAATGGTGTATGTGCAAAGTAGGTATGTAAAAAAGAGAGAAAGAGAAACAGAAAGAGAAAGAGGATTTTTATCCTAGTCTTAAATTTGAGGGGAACATTTTTAGTAATTCTCATTCCTTTATCTTTGCATGGTGACAATGATGTAGCTAGGAGAGACGAATAATATTAGGAAATTGAACAGATTGAGAACTCTATGATAGACTTATTACTCACACTAAATTTTTATCCTTCCAGATATCCATGCTTCCTGACTTGTAATTTTGTGTCCCTCTCACTAACAGCCAGTGTATATATATGAACCCTTAAATTGGGCCTGGCCAAATGTCCCATTTGACTAGTGATAGTTGATTGAAGCAATTGTGCCAATTTTGAGTCTGGGTCTGAAAGAGAGCTCACCTCTTCCTGGTGCCCTCCTGCAGCTCCATCATCTGCATGAGACTATGTCCCACTTAGGTCTGTGGACTCGGGAAGAGAATGAGTTCTAAAACAGCATGTCATCAGTTGGCCCTTGGCTAGCTGGTAGAGTCATGAGTAAGTGTGCCCAAGATGAGATGCCTGAGCAATAATATATTATTGTTATTTAAAGCCACTGACTTGGGGCCCCTGGGTGGCTCAGTTGGTTAAGCAGCCGACTTCCGCTCAGGTCATGATCTCCTTCAGCTCAGGTCATGATCTCACAGTTCCTGGTTTGAGTCCCGCGTTGGGCTCTGTGCAAACAGCTAGCTCAGAGCCTGGAGCCTGTCTTCAGATTCTATGTTTCCCTCTCTCTCTCTGACTCTCTCCTGCTCACGCTGTCTCTCTGTCTCAAAAATAAATAAAAACATTAAAACCATTTATATAAAGCCACTGATTTTTGTGGTGAATTTTATGCAAAAGTAGACATAGGCAGATCTATAATGATTGGCTTGAACAAACTCTGAAAGTCTGAGAAATCTAAAGATAAAAGGGATCATCACATGATAATAGGATACACATCTAATAAGAGTGTGAAAATGGATATTCAACAATAAATATTAGAAGACTGGCTTTACCCGAGTGTGCTCTTTTTGAGCTGCACTTTTGCATGTCTGAAAAAAGATGAAATTGAATACAAAACCCTTTATCTGTGGAATCCTCCAGAAGAAGATATATAGGTCTCATATTTTGGGACAAATATACAAGAAACTTCACCAATAGGCTCACTGTCAATTTTCTTATAGATAAGATACTATACCTGAAACATTATTTTTTCTTGATTTTCCTGAAACATTATTTTTCTTGATTTTCCTAGAGGATTGAGTCCAAAGAGTGGTAAAAAGTATGAAAACTAATATGAAGACATTTTTGTACATCTAGGCTACCAGACTTGCCACAGCTTTGTAAGTAACAAATGTTTCACCCTTTGCTCAGTAGTAGAGAATATATTGAGTTTTTGAAAATGTGTTTGTTTTGGTTTTGGGTTCTTTTGATGTTTATTTGTTTATTTTTTCCTGACCACCACGTTCTTCAAATAGCTCTCCTTCTAGAAACCTGGTTCTTACAATTTTTGTTTCACACACTTCAAAGAGCATATAGGG
>NW_021862249.1:0-918 GCF_006229205.1 Suricata suricatta | reverse complement strand
TGAGATGATGGATGTTAATGAAACTTATTGTGGTGATTATTTCACAACATATGCAAGTCACTCATTTTCTATACACCCTAAACTTATATGGTACTGTGAGTTCATTATATGTCCAAACAACTGGAGGGAAAAGTTAAACAGAACCAGTGAAGATCCAGCAATTTCACTTCTAGTATGAACTCATGCCTCAGCTCATTTGTCGGTGTTTAAGCCTTAGCCATTTGTTATATGCCCCATAGAACTGAAAGCAGGAATTCAAACAGATAATTTTTAACACTCATGTTCATAGCACCATGAGTCCCAATGGCCAAAAGGTGCAAACAACCCAAATAAATAACCATCAACAGATCAACAATAAACAAAATGTGGTATATCCCTACAATGGAATATCATCTAGGCACAAAAGGAATGAAATTTTGATGGATGCTACAACATGGACAGACTTTGAGAGCATTGTTAAGTAAAATCAGCCAGACACAGAAAGACAAATGTACAATTCCACTTATATAACATATCTGGAATAGGCAAATTCATAGAGACTGAAAGTAGAATAAAGTTTAGTAGGAGCTGGAGGACAAGGAAATGGGATATTATTGTTTAAATGGTCCAGAGCTCGTGCTGGAGATGAAAAATTTTGGTGTAGTGATGACGGTTAATATTGTGACTATATTTGAGGCCACTGCAGATAAGGAACCAGACAGTGGACAGGAATCTATATGTCCACTTATTTGTCAGTGTTTCTTAAGCCTTAGCTATTTGTCATAGGTGATAGCCCACAGGTATCTGAATTCAGTTCCTGTAGTAGCTTATTAGTTGGGTGGCCTGGGCTTAGACAAAGATATAACACTCTATAGTGTGGTTTTCTCTTTATTTTTATTTTTTTAGTTTTATTTATTTTGGAGGGGCAGAGAGAGAGAG
>NW_021862248.1:0-918 GCF_006229205.1 Suricata suricatta | reverse complement strand
TTTCTCAGAATGAAGCACTGGGGGATGATAAGTTTAATTTTAATGCTTCTTAGTTTGCAGAACCATAACCTTGACCTATACTTGTGTAATATACATGAGGGATTTTGCAATCATAAAAGGGAGAAAAGAATGAAAAAAACAGAGGAAGGAGAGAGAGGAAATGAGACGTTTCCAAATTGACTGCATTAAAAAAAAAAAAAGATAAATGCTGTTCAAGCAATGAGGGATTTTGGAAAGGGTTGATACAATTATTTAAGATCTGGAAATGACGTGATTTTGGAATTAAAGGGCACACTGACTCACAAGGAAGGAGTTTCTAAATGAAAAGGCTGGTGACTGAGTGTGAAAGGAGCCTAGGAAACTCACACAAAATGGACATTAATTTGGGTAAGCAGGTGGGAAAAATACCCCAGGGAGCTGAGCGCTAGTGTGTAGAAATATCTCACATTCTGAGCACTTGTAATTATACAGTCTTTTCCTGTGGGCTTTCTTGCTTATTTGTCTATTGGTGGTTGCTTGAACTTTTTAAATTAAAATTTTGATGAAAAGAAAGCTCCTGCCTTAAAACCACACTTTACCATCCCAAAAAGGACTCCAGAGAACCATCTTAAGGTTTTATGAAGATATTTTTAAAAATCAGCTTTATTTTTATTGTACATTTCATTTTTCTCTTTGCTCTGGTTAGGAGAAAATTAATTTAGAAAATAAAAGTAAGTGGTCCCCATCGTCTTCCAAATTATTTTTGTTGTACTTTTTATAAATTAAATCTGGTAAACTTGACTGTGGTAGAAATTGAGTGGTGTTTAAAGACCATTTAGGACTGGAAGGATATATTAAATTGGTCTCTTTATATAAGAGTAGTATATTAATTGTTTTAAGAACACCTTTTATTCAATAAGAGATTTTTTTCATATAAGT
>NW_021862247.1:0-918 GCF_006229205.1 Suricata suricatta | reverse complement strand
CAATTCACTCATCTAAAGCATCCAGTTCCGTGGACATTGGAGTGTGCATGCAGTTAGGTCTCCATCACCACAACCCATTTTAGAATGTTACCCCAATCAGGGCACGGCTCCAGGGACAGCAGGGTAGTGACCCTGAGCCCTCTTCTGACCTCTCTCACGGCAGAAGGGGCGGGCTGTGAGCACCACGACCCCCAGGAGCTGGCAGGGCCTGCGGGGTTCTTTAAGGACCCCAGGGAACAGTCTGCTGGCCCCACTTATAGAAACACTGCATCTCTGGCAACCACGTGGGGTGTATCGTTAGAGAAAGGTGCCCACAGACCTCAGTGCGGCTTTCTCTAGATCAATGATAACCTGCCACAACTTCTCAAGGGGGAGGAGGAGAGAGCCACTACCTACAGAGGGGTGTTAGAGCAGCCACCAGGCCCACTGGGGGCCATCTAATGACCGGCCGCTGGGGAAGGGGCAGTGAAGACAGGTCGCATGGCTCTGGGGTCTGTGATTCAGCCACTGGGGAGCCAGTAGCGACATTTACCACCACGGGAAAGGGGGACAGTGAAGGGAAGAGGAGGGAAGGGGCAGATGATGGAACTCCTACCATCACAAAACTGTCCTGAGGGGGCACCTGGGCGGCTGGGTCGGTTAGGCACGGGGACTCTTGACTTCGGCTCAGGTCATGATTTCGCGGTTCGTGAGTTCGAGCCCGAGCTGGGCTCCACGCAGGGGATTCTCTCTCTCCCCTCATCCCTGTTCACAAGCGCACTCTCTCTTTCTCAAAATAAGTAAATAAGTTTCAAAACAAAACAACAAACACAAAAAAACTGTCCTGAGACTCTGACGGGATTTAACAAACCTTGGGATGAGACGGAGCTGAGTTCAAATCCCGACTCCTGCCTTCTGAGCCACGCGGCCTGGGGCAAG
>NW_021862246.1:0-918 GCF_006229205.1 Suricata suricatta | reverse complement strand
CTTCAGTTTCACATGTTGGTAGCTGGGGCTGCACCCGTGAGGGAGTGGGCTGGAGTGGGCTAGAATATTCCAGGGAGTGATGTCTCATATCTGGCATCTTGGGGGGATGGCTGGAAGGCTGAGCTCATCAAAAGTCCTGGGATTGGGAGAATGTTCTCTATTTCCATGTAGTCCCAGGGCCTCCCTCTCTCCCCCCCCCCCCACAGCCTATATATACAACCCCTCTGTATGGTCTCCCCAGCAGGGTGGCTAGACGTTTTATAGGGATTCTCAGGGAACCCCAAAAAGACAAAAGTAGAAGCTAGGCTTTCTTAAGGTCCAGTCCAAGACTGACAGGGTGTCAATTCCACTATATTCATAGTTGGCTCAAGCATGTCAGCAGCCCAGCCTGGGTGTGTGAGGGAGAGACTCTACAAGGGCAGAGTAACAGGAAACACCTGTGATTTCTACTGGTGACAGAGTGGCAGGGACTGCTACTCTGACTGTGGTTTGTTACTGAGATTCCTAAGTGAGGGAAAACAGGTGAGTGCTACATCTCCATTATGAGTTGATGGAATTCAGGAGACATAATTTTTCTATTCTATCCAAGTTCATGAACCACCTGAATCCCTTTCCATGAGCCCTTATGGTTATGGGGACCCCAAATTAAGAACCCCTAAATTAAGACCTGAGGGTGCCTGTAATCAGGCATCAGAATACTGGCATAACAGAGCACTGGGGGACCTCAGAGATCATCTGGTCAGGCTGGTCTGCGGTCACAAATTCATGTGCCTTCTGAGGTCAAATGCCTGGGTAACAGGGAAAGCTTCCACCTGAGGCTGAAAGAGGCACAAGACACCTGGCCTTTCTGGAGGCACACATCACTATACTGCCCCAGTGACCAATATGAGGCCCTTCTTTTGGCTCCTGCATTATACC
>NW_021862245.1:0-918 GCF_006229205.1 Suricata suricatta | reverse complement strand
TGCTTCGGATTCTGTGTCTCCCTCTCTCTCTGCTCATCCCCTGCTCACGCTCTGTCTCTGTCTCTCTCAAAAATAAATTAATATTAAAAAAATTTTTTAATAAAAAAGAAAGCAACTTGGATGGGGGAGAGAACATATTTGGTCCTGCAGCCTTTCCAGATGTAAATGCCGGGCGTTGACATCGATGTGTCCGTTTCACACAGGGTGAGACGGGGGAACCCTTCCCAGCAGACCCCGAGCCTCCGCACCGAAGGCACGCAGGGCTCCGCGCCGTCCGGTGATTACCGACCTCTACCCTCAAACTCCTTCCTCTACACAACATGGACGAAGGCTATGTCTCATTTGGTAACAAAACTGATAAACATAAATTCCAGAAATGAACAGCTAGAGAGGAGAGAAGATCTGATGTGGATAAATATGTGGGGGGGAAAAGCCGGAGGGAAATGATCAGCCTGGGCACAGAAAGCGGCACTGCCCTTCGGAAGAAAGTGACGCAGAATGCCCGGGCAGGTCAGGAGGGTAATGGATTGTGTGGGAACTCGGCTCAGCTCCGCCGCCACAGAGGAAGAATCCCCTCCCGAGGTGGAGGACGGAGGCGTTTGGAATTAACGCCCAATGACAGCCCCTTACTGGGTCTTGGTAAGTCCATTTTGAAATAGTTTTCTCTCTTGAATCTCCTGCTTTCAAAGGGAGCTTCAGACATGAGCGGAAGGTCAGTCTCACAGAAGAGCATGTGGTCCTTGGATCCAGCCGCCACAAAGGTCCCGGCAAAGGCCTGACCCTGGGGGAAGGCACGGAGAGGGACGAGGACAAAGTTGCTCATTTGGGGTGAAGAGAGCGTGGAGCGGCCAGGCACGCCGCTCTGGTGGGATGAGGGCCCGAGGCTCAGCGGCTGCAGAGCGGAGCCTGCCGTCAGGT
>NW_021862244.1:0-918 GCF_006229205.1 Suricata suricatta | reverse complement strand
CTCACCAGACATCCATCCTATACTTATGAAAACCCAGCCACAAATAAACTTTACAATGGTCTTTGCGTGTATTCCTATTAATTTCTTTGTGGTGTTAGTGGCTTAACATTCCAAACTGCTGCGATCAGGTTGAATTCCAGCCAGTAGAGTATGTCATCGATGCCAACAGTGCCAAACTCTTCATGCTCTGTGATCCCTGTGGATAAGGTAAACTGCCTTCTGTGTCTTCAGTAAATGAAGCAAAATTCAACCAAAGTCAACAAACATTTATTGAGCACATACTGTGAATTAGTCACTCTTCTAAATGCAAGGATGATTGAGATGTGTTCATGATGTACAGATCAACTAGACATAACTAGGCAGCAAGGGGCTGGGGGCATGTGGGGGGAACAGGCATGAATCTGACTAAGTAGGAGGTGATATGAGTAAACCCTTATGAAAGCCTAGAAAATTTAGCAACTTACCAAATCGCTCTAGCGGTGGTGTAGTTTCCTGTCTATGTAATCTTCATGAAACCTCCCTGTTTTCAAATTGCCATCTGGTTGCTGTGGTATCCCGTTCAGCCTGATGCCAGGTCTGCCTCGTGCAACTAGACCAACTGATTGACTGAGGACTTTGGACCATCCGTGCTCATCACAGCCGAAAGTGTGAATTCAACTTGCTTAAGAACGCTGATCCAAGGACTAATACATGAGGAATATAAAATATCTCATCCTACCAACACTGTGTGTGACTTAACTTTAAGACAACAACAAGCAAGGTGAAAGTGCACAACAGAGTCATCTCACATGCTGTCTCTTCTAGAATGCAAAGATAACTAGGAAGCAACGGGGAACGAAGGGACCTCCGTCTGGAAGGATGTGCATAACAATGGCGGGTGTCCCCTAACCAGCTGACAATGTCGGTGATAGTGCAGAT
>NW_021862243.1:0-918 GCF_006229205.1 Suricata suricatta | reverse complement strand
TATTTATGGGCCATCTACTTTGTGCAAGACAAGTCACATATGTTATGTCTTATAAGCCACATAAACACTATAAGATGGAACTTATTACATCCATTTTACAGGGGAGGGTCACATATTATTATTATATTATTACCTCATGTTACAGATGAGAAAACTAAGGCTTAGAGAAACTCAATAACTTCCTTAACACGACAGATACTGTCAAGCAGCCTATCTTATTCCAGAAGCCAAACATTTCCTACTAGAAAATGTTGCCTCCCAAGGGGAGGGAGGGAGCCGATTCCAGGAAATAAATTCTATGAAATCCACTGTGGCTTAGCTGTTGTGGATGATGTGGCTGGTGACTCAGCCAGAATGTCTCTAGAATTTTCTTTCCAGACCAGGAAGTTTAGAAGGGCTGGTAAGACAGTGAAGAGAACTAGGTGGAACATAGTTTATATTTATCAAATTGCAGGCAGTAGATAATGTACTAAGACCTATTGAGATAGGGAAGCAGAAGGGACTCTGTAAGAGTTGCCATGGGAGGGCGACTGAGTGGCCACTTTGCTGTGGAGAGCTGCGAGCACTGACACCCCCACCTGCAAACCTGGACCGACCCGCGCCATTTGAAAAGCACCAGCGGCCATTTTATTGCAGGTCAGATAATAGTGCCAGGCACCCCGCCAGGGACCGACGACCCACACTCTCCGATCTGGACTGCCTCAAACAGGAAAGTCTCACCACTGGAACTCCAGCATCCCCCACCGAAGCAAACAGCCAATCCTATCCTGCCACAGTCCAAAGATGCCCCTACTTGGCTATCTGCCCACCTGAGGGCAAACCTGGAACTCTTGCACCCATAAAACACCTTGCTCTCTCATACTAGGTGTGACTCCCCTGACTCCCCACTCCCGGAGTCAGGGTACCTCGCCCGGGAAT
>NW_021862242.1:0-918 GCF_006229205.1 Suricata suricatta | reverse complement strand
AAATTCTGTTTCTTAGAAAGCAAAATCTAATTTAAGCTAATTTAAGTGGAGATCAGATTTTTCAAGAGGACTGGAGAGATCATGGAATATGTAGAAAAACCTCCTGTCAGCAAAAAATCAAGGAAACTGACGTGGAGAAAGCCCAACTGGCAGCTTAGCTTTTATTTTTCTAGAGATCATTGTACCGACTCCTGTCACGTTTTCAAAGGCTGAGCTTAATTCACAAGTTAACTGAGAAGACAGACAACCAGAAGATGGACTTTTATGAAAATGCACACATATGTCTTTCACATTTTAGATGTGCAAGCAATATAACTTTTAAAAATTCTATAACTCATATTATATGTTTTGAGCTTCCATTCAAAGCAACAAAAATAGTCTCAGTCATATTGAGGAATCATCTTTTTTGTCCCCCCCAGTAGTACAATCAGGGAAAATAGAGTAGGGACAGTTATGAGGAAACTCCAATCTTATTTTCAGTTTTGTCTGGTCCATATTCATAGCTAATGAGTTTGTCCATTAACATTTTACCTCTGGCTTTGATCTAACAAAGTCATTGTGTAATTGGGTTTTTTTTCCCATTGGCAAACTTTCTCAAATGCCATCATTGTCTGTCTGTTCCTTATTGCTCCTTGGACAATTTTGCATGGTCTCAGAGGTCCAGTGCCATTCAGATGGCCTCAGTATAAACAAGGCAGCATTCTGTTTTCCATTGCTCTGAATTGCCAGTATCACTCTGAGTTTTTCTATTACCTATGTTGCTTTACTCTCTTAGCTTTCTGTCGGTTCTGTCCCAAGTGTTAGGGAAAAAGGTCCTTCTGATTCTAACTTTCATTCTAAAAGTTCTGTCAACACAAGCCCCACTATATTAAGATGATCACAGTTACTGTAACTAACCTACCTAGTAAAGTATAATAG
>NW_021862241.1:0-918 GCF_006229205.1 Suricata suricatta | reverse complement strand
TGTTCTCAGTATTCAAGAGTCTCTCATGGTTTGCCTCCCTCCCTCTCTCCAACTGTTTTTTCCCCTTCTCCTCCCCCGCAGTCCTCTGTGAAGTTTCTTCTGTCACACTTATGAGTGAAAACATATGATAACTGTCCGTCTCCGCTTGACTTATTTCGCTTGGTATGACACTCTTGAGAACCATCCACTTTGCTACAAATGGCCAGATTTCATTCTTTTTCATTGCCCTATAGTGTTCCATTGTATAAATAAACCACATCTTCTTGATCCATTCATCAGTTGATAGTCATTTACTCTCTTTCCAAGATTTGGCTATTGTTGAAAGTGCTGCTATGAACATTGGGGTATATGGACCCCTATACATCACCACTTCTGTATCTCTTGGGTAAATCCCTATCAGTGCTATTGCTGGGTCATAGGGGAGTTCTACTGATAATTTTTTGAGGAACCTCCACAATGTGTTCCATAACGGCTGTACTAGTTTACATTCCCACCAACAGTGTAGGAGGGTGCCCATCTCTCCACACCCTCACCAGCATCTATAGTCTCCTGATTTGTTCATTTTAACTACTCTACCAGCGTGAGGTGGTATCTCAGTGTGGTTTTGATTTGTATTTCCCTGATGGTGAGTGACAGTAATCATCGTTTCATGTGTCTGTTGGCCATCTAAATGTCCTTTTTGGAGAAGTGTTTATTCATGTCTTCTGCCCATTTCTCCGCTGGATTATTTACTTTTCAGATGTGGGGTTTGGTGAGTTCCCTAAAGATTTTGGATACTAGCTCTTCATCTGATACGTCATTTGTAACTATCATTTCTCATTCCATCAGTTGCCTATTAGTTTTATTGTTTCCTTTGCAGTGTAGAAGATTTTTATTTTGATGAGGTACCAATGGTTCATTTTTGCTTCTGATTCCCTT
>NW_021862240.1:0-918 GCF_006229205.1 Suricata suricatta | reverse complement strand
CCTCCCCATGACCTGGAGCCTCTTCCCTACATCTTCGGATCCCAGAATCCCCCCTTACAGGGCAGAAGCCCCCTTCTGACTTGGGGCCTTCCCTTCTCTGACTCATGTTCCTCCTCCTCCTCCTTCTGACCTTGGATTCTCCGACACTTATACAGCTCCCCAGCTGCAGACCAGGGGCCCCCCCTCGCTGTGACCAAGAGGACTCTGGTCCTTGCACCAGACTGTCCTGCAGACTGGTGACACCGGCAGTCTTAGGGGAGAGGCAGGAAGGGGAAGCTGGGAGGGATGGGACATCTCCATGGGCTCTCCCCAGCCCAGCAGGAGAAGGGGGCTCTGCCAGATGCCAGGAGGGGGGAACTACTCTGTCTAGGGGAGCCCAGGCGTCAGTCTGCGGTGGCCATCAGGGTCACCTCTTTACTGACTGCAACCCCAGAATTTCTGAGCCGGCAGGGCCGAGACGGGGCCTGAGATCGTGCATTTCTAACTAGGTCCCTGGTGAGGCGGCTGCTGTCCGTTAGGACTGGACTTTGAGAACCACTGATGCACATGATCTGCCCCTCAGTTTGGGCATCCATTAACCGGGTTCCACGGGGCGCCTGGGTGGCTCAGTCGGTTGAGCGTCCGACTTTGGCTCAGGTCATGATCTCACAGTTCATGGGTTCGAGCCCTGCATCTGGCTTTGTGCTGACACTAACCAGAGCCTGGAGCCTGTCTTCAGATTCTGTGTCTCCCTCTCTCTGACCCTCCTCGGCTCGTGCTGTCTCTCTCTCTCAAAAATAAATAAAAGCATTAAAAAAATTTAAAAAAACAAACAAACAAACAAACAAAAAAAAACCGGGTTCCAGTCACAGATCTGCCCCCTGCTGGCAAGGGGCCTCTAAGACAAAGAAATTGCTCCTTCAGCCTAGCTTTGTCTCC
>NW_021862239.1:0-1828 GCF_006229205.1 Suricata suricatta | reverse complement strand
CTTTTTGCGGTTTCTTTTAATTACTTTCTAAAACAGCGCAGAATTTGGCATATGGTAGTCTGTCATGAATGCTGAGTGAAGGAATATGAGTTTTGGACTCTGTATCTAGGACCAAATTCAGAGCCGGTTATGTGAGTAAAAATGTTTATCAGAACTGCACAAGCACATTTTTCCTTTACCATCTTTCATAAAAATTATTAATTCAGTTAGACATGCTCTGTTAATTATTTAGAACTTGAAGGCTCTGATGCACTATTGTATAAGGATGCTCTAATTTTTAATTATAGTTATCAATGGTAAGTCCTATAGGTATAGGCCAGGCTTCTTTTCCTAAGTAGACTTTGTCTTGCTCCCCTTTCCCCCAAGAGGCAATGAAATATGTAGTTGAATTTCATTTTGAAAAAAACCAGAAAAGATGTTATGATTCCCAGTACTTTGAGACATTCAGATAGGTAGGTTAGTTATTAAGATAATCTAGCATAGAGCCAGGTAAGCCCATGATAGATCTTTAGACTTAGGTTGATTCCTGTTTTGCTCTCATTGCTTTGAGAGGGGTAGTCATGGCCCAAAGTAGGACTTTTCATTTATTATACTTGAAATCATTTTTCTGTTGTAGGGAACTAATGTTTTATAGTGTTACAAATAAAAAGAACTGTGACTTCTTTTCTTTTCTCTTTATTTTATTGAACAGACACCAAGCTGGCTGGTTTCCTTTTAGGCAAGAAGGAGGTCAGCAACAGGCTGCTAACAATAATGCCGAAGTTAACAATGATGGGCAAAATGCAAACAACCTAGAACTTGAAGAAATGGTATGCTAATGAGATTTTGTACACTTCACATATAGATATTTCCTCAGCAGTAGAAGAGACCAACATGATTAAAGAATCTTGGGGTGTTCCACAAGTTTTTGTGGAATGGCACAGGAAGAAAGTTAACATAGAAATTGTGTGGTTTTATCTGGGGGAACTTAGACTGTAGTGCCGAGTCAGTCGGGAAGAGCTAACATTATTCTTCCTGAAAATAGCCTAGAATGAAAATTATGCACATAATGAGAATTTATTGTTTTAAATTGGCAATTAAATTCATCTCAGAGTTCCCTTTGAACTTGAGCACCGAGGAATGCACCAATTTTGGATTTAACAGATTTCTGAGGGCCAGATCTGTACTGCTTCCTTATTACATTGCTCCTGTTCCTTGTTTCTATAGGGACAGATTCTCTTTTTCTGTCACGAGTTAATGCCAGCTGTTCATATCCCTCAGGAGTGTGTTTCTTGTTTGTTTGAAAGGAGCGTCTTATGGATGACGGGCTTGAAGACGAGAGTGGAGAGGATGCAGGTGGAGACGCCAGTGCTGTTCAGAGGCCCGGGTTGATGGCGTCAGCGTGGTCTTTTATCACCACCTTCTTTACTTCGCTGATCCCAGAGGGGCCTCCCCAGGTTGCCAATTAGACCTGAAAAACTGTGCCAGCTCCGAAGGAACGTCTGACTTCAGGAAAGTGTTTTAAATAACAGTGCAATTTCAAAAAAAATTTATTACTTTCTTTTCATCATCATGTACAGAGGTGTTTTTTCCCTTAAGCTTTTCATGCATATGAATATTTTAAGCACAAATGGACTACTAAATGTGTGATTTTTTTTTTAAAGATCCTAACAGAACATAGTATAACAATATTGTCTTTCAGGTTTTATTAATTTCAATTGTGTATATTCTGTCCAGGCAGATATGTTTGTGTGTCTTATTTCTTTAAAGAGCTGCGTCACATATAAATGTCTATAGCTGATTGCCCAGCCCTTCAGTATGTAATTTGAATAAATATATCTATTTTCTG
>NW_021862238.1:0-918 GCF_006229205.1 Suricata suricatta | reverse complement strand
AGCTTACAAGGCACTGCTGTAAAAGAAGTTTCTGTTGCCTCTCATCTCTGCATGGTTTTTCCTCTTTTCTCTTTCAAGCCCCTCTTTCAGTCTAGTGTTCCTCCTTTCTAAGTGTTCCTTTTGAAGGTCTTTGCACTAACTTTTATCAGACAACAGAATCTAATTTCATAGAAAGACATGCCTCATGTGGGTATAGCATGTCCCCATGACTTTCATTTATCATGTGAAGAAACCTTTCCTTTTTGGTGTTAGAAAACATTATAAAAACACATTAAACTCTCTGTTGAAGGAAATTTGGAGAATAGAACTATGCTTGAACTCTTTAACCCTGAAAAACATTAAAACAACCCTGAAAAGATTAACTAAAACATGGTTGAAATTTTATTAAATTTAATGAACATAACAAATAATTCAGGGACACCTTTATCATAAAGATAGCATTTGGAGCAAAACCATCACATTAGTTAGTAATTAGTTAGTAATTTTTTTTAATGCTCATTTATTTTTGAGAGAGATTGGGGGGGGGCAGTGGAAGAGCACAGAGACAGAGACACACAGAATTATCCGTTAATAATTTAACAGAATCCTAATCTGAGTTGTCAGCATGGAGCACAATGCAGGTCTTGAACTTGCACACGGTGAGGTCATGACCTGAGCCAAAGTCAGATGCTCAACCAACTGAGCCACACTGGTGTCCCTACAGTTAGTGACATATTGATCATTGACGACTAATCTGTTCATGGTTCCCTGTCTTAACCTCAGGGCTTCACACCTATGATAAAACAGAAACGGAACTAAATAAATTATATATATATAATATATAATGTGGGTGGGTGTATGTGGGGGTGTATATGCATACATACACCCCCACATACACCCACACACACACACTAAATGGACATCAGTTTGTGCCAACAC
>NW_021862237.1:0-918 GCF_006229205.1 Suricata suricatta | reverse complement strand
AGAAATTGTGAAAGGAACAGTGAATTAAGGGGGGAAGCTTCATTATTTTCTTATTTAAGAAATTGCCACCCTAGCCTTCAGTGACCACCACCTTAATCAGTCAGCAACCACCAACATTGAAGTGACACCCTACACTGGAGAAAAGATTATGACTTGCAGAAAGCTCAGATGATGATTAGCACTTTTTAGCAATAAAGTATTTTTTAAACATGTACAGTCTTTAGATATAATGCTAATACACATTAAATAGACTACAGTATAGTATAAACATAATTTCTACATGCAGCAGGAAACAAAAAATATTATTTGACTCACTTTATTGCAATATTTACTTTTTGCCATGGTCTGGGACAAAACTTGCAATAGCTCTGAGATATGCCTATTTATTTGAATCTTTTATTTTCTCTGACAATATTTTGTTGTTATATGTATTTAGGTTGTGAAATATATTTTTATGTCAACCTTTTTTTTGGTGTGTGTGCTACTGTGAATGAAAGCTGTATTTTTAGTTCATTTTCATATTGTTATTCTATTATATATTATATTATATTATATTATTATATAGAAGTATAATTTATTACAGTATATTGCTTTTATATTCAGATGTTGCTAAATTTACTTTGCAGTTGTAATATTTTCTTTGTGTGTGTCTGTGTCTGTGTATGTGTGTGTATCCCTTAGGATTATCCACACAGAAGATCTTGTCATCTTCCAACAATGATTTAATTCCTTCTCTCCAATTTATGTTTCTTTAGTTGTTTGTTTGTTTGTTTGGTGTTTATTGCACAGACTGTAGTTCTTGGTACAATGATGATAAAAGTGATGAGAGTATATATCTCTGTCTTATTCCACTCTCAAAACATTACATTTTTTAATGACTACCTATGATCTTAGCCATTCGTTATTTTTAATTGAGCT
>NW_021862236.1:0-918 GCF_006229205.1 Suricata suricatta | reverse complement strand
ATCTGCACTATCACCGACATTGTCAGCTGGTTAGGGGACACCCGCCATTGTTATGCACATCCTTCCAGACGGAGGTCCCTTCGTTCCCCGTTGCTTCCTAGTTATCTTTGCATTCTAGAAGAGACAGCATGTGAGATGACTCTGTCGTGCACTTTCACCTTGCTTGTTGTTGTCTTAAAGTTAAGTCACACACAGTGTTGGTAGGATGAGATATTTTATATTTCTCATGTATTAGTCCTTGGATCAGCGTTCTTAAGCAAGTTGAATTCACACTTTCAGCTGTGATGAGCACGGATGGTCCAAAGTCCTCAGTCAATCAGTTGGTCTAGTTGCATGAGGCAGACCTGGCATCAGGCTGAACGGGATACCACAGCAACCAGATGGCAATCTGAAAACAGGGAGGTTTCATGAAGATTACATAGACAGGAAACTACACCACCGCTAGAGCGATTTGGTAAGTTGCTAAATTTTCTAGGCTTTCATAAGGGTTTACTCATATCACCTCCTACTTAGTCAGATTCATGCCTGTTCCCCCCACATGCCCCCAGCCCCTTGCTGCCTAGTTATGTCTAGTTGATCTGTACATCATGAACACATCTCAATCATCCTTGCATTTAGAAGAGTGACTAATTCACAGTATGTGCTCAATAAATGTTTGTTGACTTTGGTTGAATTTTGCTTCATTTACTGAAGACACAGAAGGCAGTTTACCTTATCCGCAGGGATCACAGAGCATGAAGAGTTTGGCACTGTTGGCATCGATGACATACTCTACTGGCTGGAATTCAACCTGATCGCAGCAGTTTGGAATGTTAAGCCACTAACACCACAAAGAAATTAATAGGAATACACGCAAAGACCATTGTAAAGTTTATTTGTGGCTGGGTTTTCATAAGTATAGGATGGATGTCTGGTGAG
>NW_021862235.1:0-918 GCF_006229205.1 Suricata suricatta | reverse complement strand
AGTCCTCCCCCTGCCAGGAGGAGTCGGGGCAGGAGTCGGAGGCCCCGGGCTGGCAGACGCGGCTGCCGTAGCTCAGGTCGCTGGAGCAGAGGGACAGGGTGGAGGCGGCCATGGCGGGGGCGGTGGGGCTGGAGGAGGGTGAGTGTGAGTGTGAGTGTGAGTGTGTGTGTGTGTGAGATGCTCAGGCTCTCAGCTTTTATACCTCCCGGACGTGTGTTGTCCCCGCCGACGGCTCACGCCTCCTTCCTTGTTGGTCTGAGAGCTGCTTGCAGGGAAGCCCTCATTAGCGCTGCTTTAGTTTCTACAATTAGATTTTACTCATTAGTCTTGTGAGTCTGTTGTCTGACTCTGTTTTCCCACATGGTCATCGTTTGGCTCCAGAGAACGTGTGGTCAGTATTTGGGGCAGGTTTTGCTGAGTGAGGTTAGAGGGGAGCCCTTCTCCAAGGTGATGCATTCTGGTTTCAGCTCCCCTAGGTTTGCAGCTGCTTTTTTTTTTCTTTCTATTTTTACTTTTATTTGCATGTATTTTACGCGAATATACTCCCGGGCCATAAGTTTTTGTTTCTTCAGTTTCTTCTGGGATATCTTTTTCTTCTGTGCAACTTCCTCTTCTGGCTTAGGAACAGTCTGCTCTTTCAGTGAGGGTCATCTCACTGTGGCAGGGAGAGCTCATGCATCGGTTAATCTGACCAGGAGCCCTGTAAGGTCTACGCCGCATCTTGGGGGCTTTGTTTACCTGGATGTGCTCAGTGACCAGAGAATCAACATCTAAACCCTTACGTTCAGCATTGCTCTCTGCGTTTTTAAGCGTCATGTGCAGTAAAAATTCAGCCCTCTTTTTGGGCCGCCGACCCTGTGTCCAGCCCCACTGTGTGGCCTGGGAGCACCTCCCAACTCCACCGTTGTAGTGTCGGAA
>NW_021862234.1:0-918 GCF_006229205.1 Suricata suricatta | reverse complement strand
AATGTTCTTAAAGAACATGCATTCCCAGGAACATATGTTCTTTAAGAGGGAATAATTTAAAACAGATCACATACCTATTTAAAAATGAGAAGGATTTGGTGCCTTAGTGGCTCAGTCAGTTAAGGGACTGACTTCAGCTCAGATCATGATCTTGCAGTCTGTGAGTTTGAGCCCCATGTCAGGCTCTGTGCTGACAGCTTAGAGCCTGGAGCCTGCTTTGGATTCTGTGTCTCCCACCCTTTCTGCCCCTCCCCTGTTTACGCTCTGTCTCTCTCTCAAAGCTAAATAAACATTAAAAACATTTTTAAAAATGAGAAGGAAGTACTGTCAAAGCCATCTAATAAAAACATTAAAGATAGGGACAGTTAGAAAGAGACTGAGAGAGAAGACAGCAGAAAATGGGACACATACACAACACACATATCCTTAGAGAATGACTAGCACTTAACAACAAGAAAGCTGATAGCACAAAACAGAGTAGCTGAGAAAGACATAAAGACAGAGAATTCAAATAGGGCTGTCTAGAGATGGCTCCTGTCATGGATGTCCTCCTGTTTCCTTGGACTGATGGTACATTCCCATAACAAAAAAAAAATCTTTGTTGTCTTGCTTTTGTTTTTAGCAAACTAGAGTTTTCCAGTATTTGCATTTTTTTAAACGTTTTTCCTCTGGCTACAGACAATTGTTTCCCTAATTGGTTATTATTAGGAAATGTTCATTGATTGAGACAACAAATATTTACTTAATACTTATACCAGATAGTGTCCTAGATTCTGGGAATGTATTGGTGAGCAAAATAATGTCCTCCTCCTGATTTTCACCAGACATCTGAATTGAGTAACAAATTAAGACGTGTGAATACTGGCAGAGCAGAGAGGGACTGAGAAAGGGATGTGCTAGGCCTTGATATGGGCCACA
>NW_021862233.1:0-918 GCF_006229205.1 Suricata suricatta | reverse complement strand
GAATAAAAATTTCTTTTTCAAAACTGAAAACAATATGCTGGTCCCAAAACAATGCCCTATGCAACACAGGAACTAGTACTAAAATTTTAATAACAAATGAAAATTTTTAGCTAATTAATCTTTCTACCATGTACATGGCTACTAACTAGAGAGGTATGTCATTTAATCCATTTAATCTTTGCTTCAATTCTACATAGTACAAGGGAGTGGGCCCCAAACAGGAAGTTAAACCCTTCCCTCCTGCAATGTCTCTCTAGCACCCTTCACTGGCAAAGCTTCAATGCCAGTTAGCAAAGGAAATATATTTAAGAGAGTCAGATTAATATTCACAAAGCAGGCCAAATGAGGTAAATTTAGAGTTGGGAAGCAATAGGTCAATAATTGGCATTGAGTACAAATCCAATATCTTTATTTTCAGGTTATGTATCATTTTAATTTTTCATCTCCCATTTCAGATTTATGTATATGGAAACTTCTTCCCATCATAACAGTTAATTCTACCTTGTGATAATGTGGATCAAATATAGAAAAATCCACATTAGTCTCAAGGATCCATAATTATAGAGGAAAATTAATGTACTCAGGATCAGTAATGGATGTATGGATGTATAAGTCACCTAGTTCTCTTTTTATTTTTAGATCAATACAAAAGTATCTAGCAGGAAAACAACACTTGGGCTATGGAAGTCCAACTCGTATATTCCAAGAAGCACCAGCTTCTCTTCCAATGTGAAATCAGAGGCTGATATTAATGATCCTGTTACATGGCAGAAGTGGCTCCAGACATATTCAGCCCCACTTAGCTTTTTTATCCAAGAAGTCTCAATCTATCTCTGGTCTGAGGTGGTTGGAATCTTGCCACAATATTGAGCTGTTTATCACAACAGGACCTGTGGCCCGAGTGGGTGACTTAGCAAT
>NW_021862232.1:0-918 GCF_006229205.1 Suricata suricatta | reverse complement strand
GGCGTTTGTAGGGCATTGATAAGGAAAGGTTGGGTAGAAGTGAAATATTTCTAGTGCCTCTCTCAGTGCCTGGCACCTAGGGAGTACCTGACAGATGTTTGTGGAGAAATGAAATGACCACACAGAGTAGGCCTGAAACAATTCGTGAATGAACCATTCGTGCAAGGCCATGCCCTTATTTTCAGCAACAAAGAATATAACACGTACTGGTGCTTCTAGTGATATCAGACTGTACAAAGGACACGCCAAGGGTCCTTGAGTAGGTCAGCGTGTGGCCTAGTTGACATCCACACTCTGCCTCCTCTGACAGACATCAGAGAGGGATGGGAGATGGGAGTGGGGGTGGGGCTCAGACTGCGGTCCTCCGATGTGACATTGTACAGCCGTCAGGATGTCGCAGGAGGCCTGTGAGGCTTCCCTCAAAGACAATGAAAATTATGGATTTCCAGGCCGACGAATGTAGACTTCACATGACCGTTTTAAGCGAGACATGGATATTGAGTACATTTGTTTTTTTAAGCTAAGAAATATGAAATATATCCTGACAAACCATAACCTGCTCCATATGTATAACCCTCTTCTGATCTCTTATGAACAACATTCTCAATTAATCCCAGGAAACTGGGGGCGAGGCAGGAGAAAGGGTGGAGGGAGGGAGAAAAGCAGAAGGGAGCAACAGACGTCCAATGGAGAGAGGCTTGGAAAACGGGCTGCAGATTCAGGCCTTACAGCTTAGGTCAGCAGATGTGAGATGTGAATGATGTCCCGCAACACGGAATTTTAAATATTAGTGGACATGTTTCAGTAGAACAGCACGAAGCCATTAATTTCTTTGTCATTTTCCGTACTCCATTGCCGCTAAGCATTCCCAGTATGTTCATGTTAATAGAAAATTGGCAAGACAACAATATTTTATGC
>NW_021862231.1:0-918 GCF_006229205.1 Suricata suricatta | reverse complement strand
AGACATCTTTCACCTCCTTCAAGTTTTTGATCAAACAATGCCTTCTCTTTGAGATTTGCCCTTTGTAATAATGCAAACTGCCTCCCTTCCCAAGTCTTGCTCCTTCCCTCCACATAGTGAGTCTTGTTTACCCTACTCCACTATATAATATACAGGTATGCTTATCATTTATTATCTGCCACTGCACCCCCCCTCCATATACACAGCATACAGGTAGGAATCTTCACCTGTTTCGCTTACTGCTGTATCTGCAATTCCCAGAACCATCCCTGGCACACACAATAAGTGTTCAATAAGTATTTGCTGAACAAATGGATGAATCAAGGTGGAGGGATCCTGTACCTCCTTCCCGGTAGCTCAGCCCCGTGTCGGTGAAGAGGGCTCTGTTCCACCCTCCCCGGCCATCTCCCTTATCTCACCAAACTGCAAAGGTCTGAGAGGGAACATCCAGGATTAATCATTCTCATTAAACAAATTATTCCTCTGAAGCAATAATTCTTTACTTGTTTTTTTCTTTCTGTCTTTTAATTACAGACTCCTTATTCAGCTATGAATGTTCTCTAATATCCACAAACACATGATTTGGAGTTCCTAGGCCTCTGATGCCCACCAGTCAGAGGCCAGGGAGCTCACTTAAGAATCCCTGCACCAGAGGTTCACCCACATGCGGTTTTCCTATCTGCCTTTGAAATCAAATCTTCCTGCTCTTCCAAAAATAGCAACCATGTCCAAGAAGAAATTACAGAGCTCTATAGCCAGGAGCAAACTTGAATGGTGATATAGTTCCTCTTCTCATGTCCAGACAACATTGAACTGTCTATTCATCCTAGGAAAAATCCACTTCCCTGGGTAGGCAGGTCAATATTTCTCATCACAAAAGTTTTTCTAAAGCCTCTGCTGAATCAGTACTGTTTTAGG
>NW_021862230.1:0-918 GCF_006229205.1 Suricata suricatta | reverse complement strand
GGAACCAGGAAAGATCCTAAAGTAAATAGCAAAGTAATGTTGAAAAAGAAAAGAAAAGCAGAAGGCATCACAATTCCAGACTTCAAGCTGTATTACAAAGCTGTAATCATCAAGACAGTATGGTACACAAAAACAACACATAGCTCAATGGAACAGAACAGAGAACCCAGAAATGGATCCACAACTATATGGTTAAGTCATCTTCAATAAAGTAGAAAAGAATATCCAATGGAAAAAAAGTCTCTTCAACAAATGGTGTTGGGAAAACTGGACATTGACATGCAGAGGAATGAAACTGGACCACTTTTTTACACTATTCACAAAAATAAACTCTAAATGGATGGAAGACCTAAATGTAAGACAAGAAATCATAAAATCCTGGAGAACACGGACAGCAACCTCTTTGACCTCAGCCTCAGCAACTTCTTACCAGATATGTCTCCAGAGGCAAGGGAAACAAAAGCAAACATGAACTATTGGGACCTCATCAAGATAAAAATGTTTTTGCACAGTGAAGGAAATAATAAAAAAAAATAAATAAAAGCCTACAGAATTGGGGAAGATATTTGCAAATGACAAATATCTAAAATCTATATCCAAAATCTATAAAGAATTTATCAAACTAATTCAACACCCAGAAAATAAATAATCCAGTTAAGAAACAGGTAGAAGACATGAAGAGACACTTCTCCAAAGAAGACATACAAGTGACTGACAAATGAAAAAATGCTCATCACTCATAATCAGAAAAATACAAATCAAAATCATAATGAGACACCACTGCACACCTGACATAATGGTCAAATGAACAACTTAGTAGGGGTGCCTGGGTGGCTCCATTGGTTAAGCATCCAACTTCTGCTCAGGTCATCATCTTGCAGTTGGTGAATTCAAGCCTCACATAAGGCTCTGTGCTGA
>NW_021862229.1:0-918 GCF_006229205.1 Suricata suricatta | reverse complement strand
AATTAACTGTGTTCCCAGCTGCACTGGCAGGGTAACATAAGCACACAGGTGGTTCCCAAATGTTAAAGCCAGGCGGAAGATGCTAGCCATGAAACTTAAACCATGAATGATGAGTTTGGAGGTGTTTACTCGGGACAACACAAGGCTAAATGAACTTATAGCCCAAATTCCTTTTAAATGGTCTCATGGTCAAAGAGTGGGCCCGCACATCGTGTATATGGAAAGAAGTGTTTCTATTGCGTATGCATGTATTTAGACTACACCTACTAGGGATATGCAGCTTAAATAACTGTATTGAACAAATTCACGTGTAAATAATCACCTTGACATTTAAGGTTGGCATGAATTCACCAAGGCAGAGCTAGTAGAAATGATGTGAGGTTGCAACAGAATAGATTTTGAAGATAAGTTGATTTCTACAATTAATAACTTAATATGTGCTCACATAAGATTTTGATAAAATAAAGAAAACTGAAATTGCATTGAGCCCTGGCTTAGATATACCCTAAAAATCATTTGATAGGATTTTAATCTATTTATTTTCACTTATTTTTATTTTGCATATAATGCATTTTATGAATTATAAAATCACATATAGAGAACATAATTATTTATATTATAAGATTTTAGCTTATATTCTTTCTTAAAATATTTTAATGTTTTTATTTATTATTGAGACAGAGAGAAACAGAGCATGAGTGGGGTAGGGGCAGAGAAAGAGGGAGACATAGAATCCAAAGCAGGCTCCAGGCCCTGAGCTGTCAGCACAGAGCACGATGCGGGGCTCAAACCCATGAACCATGAGATCATGACCTGAGCCAAAGTCTGACATTTAACTGACTGAGCCACCCAGGCGCCCCAATTAGCATATATTTTTATATGCATTTCAGGTGTAGAGTATAGTCATTTAGTCATTCC
>NW_021862228.1:0-1828 GCF_006229205.1 Suricata suricatta | reverse complement strand
CTGTCCTGTGTGAAACACGAGGGCTGAGGCGGTGTCTAAAGGATTTGTCCCAAGCTTTGTTTTCAGCAGTGTGGACACTGCAGGGGGCCAGTCCCCGGGCTCCCTGTCTGCTGCTGTGCCTGCTTGATGTTGGGAAGGGGGGGCACCTTGCTAAGTGGCCCTTCTGAGACGGGGGAGGTTTGGAGCCTCAACTCCCTGAGCTGGAGCCTGGATTTCCTCGGAGACACCAGGCCCTCCCCCCAACGCCCCCCAGAAGTCTGGAGTCTCCTCTCCTGCCTCACTCTGCCCAGCCAGGCCAGCCCAGCGGCTTGCCCTTCCCACGAGGCTGCTCTAGGTGGGTGCCAGGCCTCTCCACCCCAGAAGCCCTCCGCATGGCCCCTGGGTTGCCCGGCTGCGCCCCCTCCCGGTGATACTTGAACATGGGCTGATTCACCTGGAAGTTCTACTTGAAAGCCCGAGGCCCAGCCCTGCTCTTAGCCGCTCTCGCTCATCCACTTGTGGTTCTTGAATGAATACACTCCGCGCAGCCTCAGGCTGGGCCCAGAGCCCCCACCTGTGTCCCCAAGGCCGTCTCATTCCCCCGACCCCCGAGGGCAGGTCCCATGACAAGGGGACAGGTGATGATGGAGGGAAGGTCAGGGAAGTCTTCCTAGAAAGGTAGAGCTTCCCAGGGCCAGGCTGCGGTGGGGGCTGACCTGGGGGGGCAGCCAGCTCTGGGCCGTCAAGGCAGAAGCACCCAGAAACAGGAGGGCAGAGCGTCCGGGCCCTGGATGCCAAGGGGGAGGGCCCGCAAAGAGGGCTGGCCCTTTATCCTGGGACCACAGAAGTCTTCTGACAGGTACGGGACTGCTGGCCGCCTGGTGGGGGCAGGGCAGTGTGAGCACAGTGAAGAGGGACAGAGCCTTAGAGGGACAGAGGCAGGGGGCCATCAAGTGAAGGTCCAGGGCCTGCATGACTGCCCTTGGGCTAGAGCTGGGGGTGCTTCCCCCACTCCGACCCCCAGGCAGCAGCTCCACCAGCCTGGCCGCCAGCAAACATGCCTCCCGTGGCCTGTCTGGTTGCTATGCCAGCCCCGCAACCGACAGGCCCGGATGGGGACAGGGATGGGACTGGGGGTTCCAGAGCCCCGAGACATTCCTAGAGAGGCAGCCCCATCTGCAGATTCAGCCTGTGAGAGGTGCCAGGTCGCAGCCCAGTTCACACAGGGGGAACTGAGGCTCAGAGAGGTGCCTTTCCCTGCACAGGACCACACAGCTCCCTGAGACAGAGCCGAGACAGGCTTCCACCCTCCTGCCGGAGGCTTTTAGCTAGAAACGTCCTCATCTCCTAGGCGGCTACGGGGCTCAGTCAGTTAAGCGTCCAACTGCGGCTCAGGTCATGATCTCACAGATCGTGAGTTCGAGCCCCGCATCGGGCTCTGTGCTGATAGCTTGGAGCCTGGAGCCTGCTTCTGGTTCTGTGTCTCCCTCTCTGTCTGCCTCTCCCCTGCTCCCACTCTCTTAAAAATAAGGAAACATTAAGAAACTATTTTTAAGAAATTTCCCCATAACCCCCAGGGGGAGAGGACAAGAAAGATGTCCAAGCCTCTTCCCTGCACAGCCCCTCGGCAGGACTTAACTTCTGCTTTCTCCGGAGGCCACAGTGCCAGCAGGGTGCCCTGGAGAAGGCTCGTCTTGGGAGACAGCTGGCATGGGCTCCCGTCTGGCTCCGGCATGTAGCTGCGACCCCCTCTGTAAGCTGGGGAATCTGGTCCCCCGTTGTTTGGAAGATCACACGAGACCTCGCCACAGTGCTTGGCCTGGTCACTAGCATGGGGTGGTACCCGGAA
>NW_021862227.1:0-918 GCF_006229205.1 Suricata suricatta | reverse complement strand
ACTGGGTGTTGTGAGGTTGGAAGTGCTCCGTGCTCATGAGGCACCGGAATGCTCACGAGCACGGAGCACTTCCAACCTCACAACACCCAGTGAGGCAGGTGTTTTCATTCCCATCTCATCACCATCAGTAGACACTAGCAGTTACTGGCGGAGCAGTGGTAATGGAGCTCCTCACAGAGACCGTCATGGCCACACCGAGTCTTAATGTCAGGACAGGAGGAGCCACAATGTGGAGTAAAGGAGGACCATTGAAAGAAGAAAATACAAAGCAGTAGTACACAAAGGACAAGGGTAAAAATCATTATGATATATTTGGAAATTGTGTAATAATTTGGGTCGGTGTAAAATCAGGAGAAATTGACAAAGATGGCCACCTAGATCTTGAAATAGTGCTGCGATGTTTTCTGTATCTCTAAAAACAAAATGAAAAAGTGTGCACATCAAGAGAAAAGTTCTGACATTATTTTCATTAATGAGATGTATTCTTTGATAGGGTGGACTACTCCCAAGCCAAAACCAAACACATTTTATGACTTTATCTTTTGTAAAAACTCCATTATAATTGATAATTCCAAAAGCATTTATCTTAACTACCTTTAGACAAACTTGGATAAAGTGATATGTCCCTAGTATGTTGACTTTTTTTTGTTTTGTAATTTTATGCAGTTCAGCATGAAAATGTCTAGGACCCCCTGGGTGGCTCAGTAGGTTAAGCATCAAACTTCAGCTCGGGTCATGATCTCATGGTTCATGAGTTTGGGCCCCACGTTGGGTTCTGTGCTGACAGCTAGCTCAGAGCCTGGATCCTGCTTCAGATTCTGTGTCTCCCTCTCTGTCTGCCCCTCCCCTGCTCACACTCTGTCTCTCTCTTTCTCAGAAGTAACTAAACATTAAAACAATATTTTAAGCATAAAAATG
>NW_021862226.1:0-918 GCF_006229205.1 Suricata suricatta | reverse complement strand
TCTTCAAAGGACTAGAAAAATCACAGGAGGACAAAGAAGAGGAGGAAACCTCCAGTTTCTCCAGGGACCAACCTTTTGACCTGGCTTTCCAACAGCCTGCCTCACTCCCCTCAGCCACTGGAAGGATCTCTCGAGCCCTAGCCGAGTGAGTTGCACTCTGCAAATGCAGGTATGTTTACTGATCCCTTGTGCAGAAGAAGCAGTGTATACTGAAGCCGAGGCCTGTTCCAGGAGCTAACGACAGCCCCCAGGCACTCACTTTCCAAGCCCCAAGTTCACTGGTGATCCTGCACCAGACTGTTTTGTTCTGCGATGAGCTTGTCTCCTCTGGGGTGCCAGTGGACCATATCCATCCCTCGCCAGAGAAGCACACAAGGGTCATCAAGCACTAGGGGTCCCACTTGGCTGTCTGCTGCCCAATCCCTGCCCAATCCCTGATTCCTATATTCCTTTTCCCTTCCTACAGTGTGACCCTCCTGGATCCCTCTGCTTTATATTTAAACAATCTCTGCCTTTGAAGTCCAAGGACTCTGATTTGAACACTCCGATTTGAGGACCTTGAGACCCTATGGTCTTGGAAATGTCACAACTCTGAACCTCACTCTTCATCTGTCACGTAGAACTGCATTCGCCCCATAGGACTGATGTGGGGAGGAAGATTCGATGCTGTGGCAGTGAGGAAACACACGGTAAGTTCCAGGGACAAAGCACACACCTGTGCAGTGTGTGTTCTGCACACACGTGCCCATTGAGGAGAAAAGCAGAGGCCAGAATCCAGCCCGGATTCCACAGAGCAGACCACAGGTTCACAGCTGTATCTGGCAGGAGGGAGCATCTTTCAATAAGTTACACAAATGGACCCTAAAAATGGCCGTGGTGGGGTCTGGTGCATATTACATTTCAGTAAACATTAATTAA
>NW_021862225.1:0-918 GCF_006229205.1 Suricata suricatta | reverse complement strand
AGTGACCCTCCTTATGTCACTCAAATATTCTCTCTTGTTTTCAGGCTCATGCATATATTTCACTCTCCCCATCATTCCATCTACACATCTTCTCCAGCCCCCAAGTAACACCTCTAGTCCAACTACACTTCCTTCTTTTAGCCTAAGCACAACCAACCTCAAGAGCTTCCTGAGTGAAATCTGAAACCGGCCCCCAGTATAAGGAGGGCAAGGAGAGACTTAAGAAAGAGACCATTCCAGATTGGGCAGTGGCAGGTTGGATAAGCCAGCGCATACCATACAAGACTTCTCTTGGGTGGCCAGAAGACCAGTAGATCTCTGCACCCACCCACCGAATTCTAAAAGTTTATACAGAGTCTTTTACTGGGCTCAGGCATGTTATACTGTCCCGATAGACATAATACATTGATCTCAGAAGGCAATATCCTTGAAAACACCTTCCACTATGGGAACAGTGGAGAGCGTATACACTCCAAGCACAGGGGGCCGGGAGGGAGTGTCCTCTGATTGTCCATGCCCAGTGTTTAATTCTGTGGTCAACTGGCTATCATGCACATTCAGTTACCTCCTTCAGAACTCCACCAACTCATGACTGGCTCTTGTAGTCTTACGCACCCTTCTCTTCCATGGTGTGTCTTGAGCAGTCAGCAGATTTCACTAACATAGAAGTGACTTGTCTGGTGGCTACCTGGCTGCACTGATTAGCCATTGTAGCTATTTGCAGTAACTATAGGCAGACACCACAACATCAGTAGAGGCACAAACAAGAGAAAACACAGATCATGGTAAGGATTCCAAAATTAAGTAACATTCTGCCAAGAGTCCCATTATCCAAACTATTGATTGCTAGGTCCCTTCAGCACTGGGTTGGATAACTCAAGGAGTTCATTTGTATCCTCTGTCTCTTCATTTTGTCTA
>NW_021862224.1:0-918 GCF_006229205.1 Suricata suricatta | reverse complement strand
ACTGTTGGTAGGACTGCAAACTGGTGCAGCCACTCTGGAAAGCAGTATAGAGATTCCTCAAAAAATTAAAAATAGAACTACCCTATCACCTAACAATTGCACTATTAGGTATTTATCCAAAGGATACAAAAATGTTGATTTGAAGGGGCACATGCATTCTAATGTTTACAACAATGCTATCAACAATAGCAAAATTATGGAAAGAGCCCAAATGTCCATTAACTGACAAATTGATAAAGAAGATGTGCTCTCTCTCTCTTTCTCAATGTGTGTGTGTCTGTGTGTGTGTGTGTGTGTTTATACACACACACATTTCCAAAAGAATGAAATCTTGCCATTTGCAACAATATGGATGAAACTAGAGTGTACTATGCTAAGCAAAATATAGTCAGTCAGAGGAAGACAAATATCATATGATTTCACTCATATGTGGAATTTAGGAAACAAAGGATGAACATGAAGGAAGGAAAGGAAAAAGAAGACAAAAACAGAGAGGGAGGCAAACCATAAGAGACTCTTAAATACAGTGAAAGAACTGAGGTTTGCTGGCGGGGAGGTGGGTTGGGGGATGGGCTAAATGGGTGCTGGGCATTAAGGAGAGCATTTGTTGGGATGAGCACTGGGTGTTACATGTAAGTGATGAATCATGAGGTTCAACTCCTCAAACCAACACTCCACTGGATGTTAACTAACCTGAATTTAAGTACATAAAATTTTTGTTGATATTTTAAAATATTGCATTAATTAAGACTTATTTATCTTGCTTTCTGCTTTACTGGTGGTCTCTTAAATTTGTACCTCGGGTGACTTGGGAATCCTAATCTGGCCTTTCTTTGAAACCCTGAAAGCTCATATTGCATTTGTCTTAAATGCTGAGTGCACATTCTTGGAACGCAAGGTCTTTACTGAAGCAAGTCT
>NW_021862223.1:0-918 GCF_006229205.1 Suricata suricatta | reverse complement strand
TGCTCCAATTCAGTAGACAGCAGTATTTATAAGCAAGGGAACATGTTTACAAAGTTTGTCTTGGGTGTCTACAAGATGAGTAGATCTCTGCACCTGCTACCAAATCTTAAAAGTTTAATAGAGGCTTTAACGAGGTTCCATCATGCATACCATCCAGATGGTCACAATACCACATTACTGTTGCAAGGCTATGTCTTTGGGCCACTTCAGAGACTGGGGAAAACAAGCAAAAGACTCATTCCAGAAACAGGAAAGGTGCTGAGGAGCCTCTGATTACCTGTGTTCAGTTCTCAATTCAGCTGAAGGCCACTTCCCCTCAGAGACCTCCTCTAACACGATAGCATTCACCAAGCACAGACATGACTATAGTATGCACCCACTGCACAAAGTTTTGCTCTCCTCTTTCATAGCTTTCTCTAAAGCCTTGGGTTCCTTCTTGTCTCTATTCAGAGCCCAGGAGCAGCCCCAAAGTGGGGGAGTGCTAACTCATTCTGGGAAAGTCTTCTTCCAACATGGAATAATAGTATGACCATCCTTTGCCCAAGGGAGGCATTTTTACACGATTTAGGGGTCCTATGAGGTTGATACAGTGTTAGTCTTGATTGCACATTTTCATTAGAGTTTCTTTCTCTGGTATCTCTTCCTGCTCCCCAGCTCCTGCTTCTTTGAATTAATCCCCCAACTACTGCACCTAAGCCCCTGTTTCAAGGTCTTCTGTTAAGGGAATCCAAATTAAGAAAACACAACCTTAGAAATCATGTAATGCAGATCTTCTAATCTGCAGTGGAGGAAAAAAACCAGAATTCAAGTAATTTGGCTAATGACATAAACAGAGTAGTGGTAAAACTAGTACTAAGGCAAGTATATATAGCTTCAATTTTATGGGCTCTTGTCACATGTGGCTCTGAAATAGAGATG
>NW_021862222.1:0-918 GCF_006229205.1 Suricata suricatta | reverse complement strand
GCCTTCCAGGAGCAGCTGAAGAAATAGATTGGGCTTTGCCGTATTTCCTCTCTCTGTGTGTTCAGTAGGAATCCGTGTTCCTGGTAGATGCAGTATGCAGAATATGTGTTTGCAGAATGATTTTAGACAGTGGTGAGTGGGAGGGAAAGGGGGTGCTCTGGCAGATAAAAGTAGGTCTGTGTGGAATTTTGAGAGTTGAATAGGATTTTTGGAAGGCACCTTGCAAGGCTGGTTCTCCCCTGCGTAAGTGAGCCACCAAAACAGAGGTATCTTCGACGACCTGCTGCCCAGGTCCGTAGCATTCCTCCTTGAATTAGGAGCTGGCCTTTAACCCTGTGGATCCGGGAACTTGTCTTTGCCAGTAGGTCCAGAGTTCCTGAGGCTTTGGGGACTGACTCACACTCAAAACTAAGGAGACTCACAGAGGACTGACCAGGATGACAAGGCAGTTCGTTTACCATAAGGAGATACTTCTGCATTGACTGAAACAGTTGGTGTTGCAGTTAAAGTGGAGTTGGTTCATTAGAAGATTCCCTGGTAAATGGGAAACCAGAACAAGAGGAGGAGAAGACTGGTGAGACACACGGACAAGCTGAAAAGCGACCCCTCCCCCAAACCGAGCAGAGCTCTGCCAGGAGCCGGGTCTGGGCTCAGCCTCCGTCTCTGGGCGATGCTCGAGGTGTGCACTGCCCACCTCTTGCCTGGGCCTCTCCTTTCCCTAGAGTTCTACCCCCGTGTTCTGTCCATCCCCAGTGGTACCGCTTTCTCGTTTTGTGTTTGCTGATGTCTTCCCGTCAGATGTGCGGGCCCGGTTCTGCGCACTGGCCTTGGGAGACGTCCTGGCCTCCGGGAGCACTCTGCAGATGGGCCCCTCCAGGAATCTGCTGGCCTGGGTGGGGAGGTCTCGGGACTGCTGCG
>NW_021862221.1:0-918 GCF_006229205.1 Suricata suricatta | reverse complement strand
TTTCTAAGCTTCAATAGAACAGAGGTTACGATCCACAGATGATATTCCGAGGCCACTGGATCATCTGTGTTTCCTTCCAGTCTATTGGTATCTTCCCTAAAGTCGGAGGAGATAAAAACCGCTGTGGATCTGACTATGTCACAACCACAAACCCTGACTCACACTATTGGTAAACAGAGCAGAAGTAATGTCACAAGGCATGGGGCTCACTGAGCAGGAAGCCTGAAATAGCAAACCCCAGGGCTTAATTTAGGAAGAACCCTTCTAATATCAAGCTTATGAAATAGCATTTAGCTGTCATTTAAAAAAAAAAAAGCAATGTGGTGGCATTTTAAAAATATATAAACTATGTGGTCTTTGTCATTTGTATCTTACTTAAAGAGGAAATTTTTAACTTGGCAAAAAGCCAAATTGTTAGTTCCTGAGTCCTATGATATTCTGAATTTTTGACAGCTGCATCCTCAATTGTAATGATTTTTGTTAAAAATGAAGGTTTTAAGCATTCAAGCTTTTATTTATCCTCCTTGTGGCCTAAACTAAACATTTGTTGTTTGGGGGAGACTTTCAGTTTCTCTGCTTATTTAGTTTAATTTGTTTCTGTTTGAATTTTTTTTGACACATTTATTGAATTGGTTTTGAAGTCAACATGCTCTAGGATTCACAGTATAGAAAGGAATTCTATGTAGTCAGCAGACTCTATTTTTCCCTCCTCTAAGGCTCCCCAATTAAAAATCTATACTCAACCCAATAATAATCTGATTAAAAAAAAAAGTGACAAGTAAACTCAACAAAGTAAGATTCCAATTCCATAGGATCTATTCATGGAGCTTTGTTCCCCTACCATTCTCCTGGGCCCCAGATGCCCAAAGGAGACTAGAGAAAAGACCAAGGTCCCTCTCCCTACCCTTCCTTCCTCCC
>NW_021862220.1:0-918 GCF_006229205.1 Suricata suricatta | reverse complement strand
GGTGGGCAGTGGGGAAGAGGGAGATGCATTTTCAGTGCTATAGGAGGATTTTTCTAGTGCAGTTTGGCTCTTGTTTTTGTTTTGTTTTCAAGAACGGTAAAGCCCAAAGCTCAATTTATTTTTGATTCGTTGCAATTGCTGCAAAGAGACCCTTTGTCTTGGGTAAAGTCAGAGAGGAAGGTATAGAGAACACAATCCCAGATACTTGATTTAGGCTCCCTAATTAAGGCCAATCATGATAAGCACAGGCAGCTCTCTCTGAAGGGGCTGAGGCAGTAAGTTGTAAAAGGCCCAAAATCAGGCTAGATTCAGAAGGCAGAGTTTTAAAAGCATCTGGAATGATGGCTAAGTCGGCTCTGGGAATGTAGGTGAGCCGTTTCCATCAGAGAGCCTGGGTTTCTGAAAGGGCCAAGTTACAGGGTTACATCTCTGTTTTCATGAGGTCCTGGCCAAGAGCTGTGTGTGTGTGTGTGTTGAATTTAGCTCTCAGAAGTAGAGTTAGGGAATCAGAGGCTGTCTTGTGTGCTTCCAGTGTTACAAAATTTTTTTTCCCTTAGCAACTCAGACGCTCTAAATCTCATGTGGAAGTGTTCAGAAATGCAATAACTGGAAAGACTTTAGTCAAGCCATTAACAGCTTGCTGGCACTAAATAAGGAAATGTGAGAGCATCCCACTGGTCCCGATGGGCCTCGGTGTGGATGGCGAAGCTCTTCCTGGTCCCAGGAAGAGGCGGCCTCAAGGCTTGTCCTTGTCTTCTGTGAATTTACTGCTCCCTGAGGACTAAAACAACAATGAAAGTATCTCTTTTTCTCATCAAGTTCCTGGGACCTATCTCTGCCCGCCTTCTATGCCCCTCTCCCTTAAAGAAAGACACTTCAAAGTATGTATTTAAGTTAGGAACACTTCAAATTTTAAGG
>NW_021862219.1:0-918 GCF_006229205.1 Suricata suricatta | reverse complement strand
ACCCCTTAACATCTACTCTTGCAGCAACTTTCAAGTATACAAAAAATGGAGCCGAAAGACACGAGATGGTTTTTAGTAGGAGATGAAGTGACGTGATTTACCTTTGAAGATGATGATTCTTGCTATTCTGTATTGAATAGATTGGAGCCGGCAAGAATGGAAGCTGTGTGTGCCCAGAGGAGACTGCTGGAATATTCTACGTGGAAGATGGTCACTTGTGACCATTAGTGTGATGGCAGTGGCGATAAAGATTTGATGTTAATGAGGAATTTGATGGATGTGAGAATAATTCCAAATCCGTTCTGTGATTTGATGAAATGTTACTACTGCTTCAATGAAAGGAAAATTGATTGAATGAAAAGTAATAAGCACATATTTAAATTTTGAGTTGCTAATGTATAACAGTGCAATGATTGTGTGCTAAGGAAATGACTTCTATAAAAGCACTTGGCACATAGTGGGTGCTCAATTAAAAAGTGTTAAAATGGTCTTAAAATTTACCTTACAGGGTAAATAGTTGGCTTTTTATAGGGGGTACTTTGAGAGACCATAAATATAACCCGAAGTGGTTACTTGAAATATTTCAAACTAATGGATAGTTTCCAAATCATTAAAATAACTGCAAATTTATTTCCAGCTCAGGCATCCTTCTGCATGGATTTCTTCCAAGGGATAAGTGCACACACACGCGTAATCATTAAAATTGATTCTGATCATGGCTGCATGTTGTAGCCGGCGGACCGAGGGCCCTGCCTGTTTGTAATTCTGTCCTCTGGAATTCAAAGAGTAAGGCAGGCGTTTCCTCTGGCATTGAGACATTGCCCGTTCATTAGGGCTGGGCGAACCAAGTTGTTTATGTAAGAATGGGTCCAAGTGTTGGCTTAGTCCTGAAGCCTAACCATTACCACACAAGATACT
>NW_021862218.1:0-918 GCF_006229205.1 Suricata suricatta | reverse complement strand
TTTCTCTTTGTTTTATTCCTATTTTAGATAGATTTCATTATTTTTTCCTTCAAGTTATTTTATTGGTAGTGCCATCTCTCACCTGTGACGTCTTCTGATGCTTCCTCATGATCGTTTCTTCCCGTGGCTTTTTATTGTGACCTCAGGTTTGACGTGGGATTTTGTTTGTTTGTTTTCTTGAAATGTACCGTGTACCTTGGGTTGAATATATTTCTTTCTCTGTGGCAATTGTACAGTCTTTTTCAGGACCCAAGGGGCTTTAATTTTTCAGCTTCAGACTCTCATATCATAAGGACAATACAAATTTATCCCTCCATATAGGCACAAGGTACAAGGTAGGAATTTTCATTTTTATAAGCAATTTTTTTTCCTTCCAAGAGACAAAGTCATATAAGCAATCTTCCATACTACGTCTAGCAGCAAGTAAGAATTTTTCCAGTCCTCTTCACTAACTGGGTGGGACTTGAAAGATTTTGGCTTTCTGAAAGGCCTTCATCTTGGGGCACCTGGGTGGCTCAGTTGGTTAAGTGTCTGGCTTCCAGCTTTGGCTCAGGTCATGATCTCACAGTTTGTGGGTTCCAGCCCTGCATCAGGCTCTGTGACAGCTAGCTCAGAGCATGGAGTCTGCTTCGGATTCTGTGTCTCCCTCTTTCTCTGACCCTCCCCTGCTCATGCTGTCTCTGTCTCTCAAAAATATATATAAATAAAAATCTTTAAAAAAAAATTTGAAAGGCCTTCATCTGAACTTCTATCCCAATATTACCTTGCTCCTTCCTACATTGGCATTTAAAAAAGTCCCACAACTTTAAAATCATATCTGGCCTTAAGAAATATCTTGGTGGTTGAGCTTTTGATAAAACTGCTGCCCTGACTTTGAGTTCTTCCTTCATTCTTACATCTGGAGGACTTAGCTTTTCT
>NW_021862217.1:0-1828 GCF_006229205.1 Suricata suricatta | reverse complement strand
TCATGGCAACCACTCCAGATACAGCTATTTCATTCTAGTTACACCAACCTCTGAATTCTTAGCAGAGAGCTAGACTCACAATGCGCTTATGGCCAAGGTACTTTTTGGTCCAAGAGGGGAGCCCAGAAATCAGTTTGCAACTTTAAAAATGCCATGGGGCAGGGGAAGTGGAGAGGCAGGATTCACTGACATTGCCTCCACTCCTGCATTCCCACCACTGACCTTAGGAAAGTAGACAAGAGTTCCCATCCTGGCTTGGCCCGGGACCTCAGAACAGCTCTGGCCCCATATAAGCCTCTGAAGGGCGAGAGTTTGGGCTGGTGGGCTTGTCTGCCACATCAACGGTCCCTAAACCTAGGGGTTTAGGCATTTCCCTCCCATTGGCTCCAAAAAGCAAACCCCAAACTAGCTCACCTTCTAGTCCTGGTCCTCCCCTCTCTGTCCTGTTCAAGCCTGGTTCTCTCCCTCAGCTTCAGCGTTCTGCCCTTGGCTCTGTACTCCAGCAGGATGCACGAACTACTTTCGCTCACTCTTGTCTCACTCACTATAAACCTTGCCTCTATCTCCATCCTCACCTCCCTCTCGGCTTAACACTTACCTATGCTCTTCTGTCATTTGAACCTCAGGTCTCTCTGACCATGATCTCCAGGTCAGTTTCCTGATCCAGCTCCAGCAGCACAGAAGGGCCTGTTTTACAGACGTGAAAAACAGGTAAAGTGAGCTTGAACTGCTTGCTCCAACCAGGAAACCTGACTATATAACCCAGATTCTTATCACCTGCCCCGGTGGTTCTCAAAGGTTAGTGGGTATCAGAATCACCTACAGGGAATCACGAGATTGCCCGCGGCCAAATCCCAGAGTTCCAGATTCAGCAGGCTTAGCACGAGGTCTGATTATTTGCATTTCTAACAGGTTCTCAGGTGATGTTGATGTCTATACTTGCTTCTATGCTGTTGTCTGCATTTAAAACAGGCCAATCAAATCATAATCATAACAAGTGCAGCCCCGGCATCAGTATTTTTCAAAAGCCCTTCAGATGAACTAATGTGTAGCCTGGGTTGAGAACTATGGATACATCCTTACCACTCAAAGCCCAATCCACAGGCAGCAACAACATCACCTGAGCCCACTCAGGCCTGCCAAATCACAAGATCCCCCTGAGATGAGTCATACTGCTTTGAAGTTTAAGGAGCACTACACTCTACTGCCTCGCACTTCCTCTCCAGCTGCTCAGTCCATTACCAGGCATCCTGGAAATCACTGTCTCAATTTCAACCAAAGAAACAAAACTGGTTAAAAAAAAAAAAGATATTATTAAGAGATTTATTGCAAGAAACTGGCTTCCAAGATTGTGGGGCTGCTTAGGCAAGTCCTAAATCCATGGGACAGACCATCAGGATGAGAAAGCTATGGAGCTGAAGATGCTATCCTAGAAAAATTTCCTGTCTCAGGGAAGCCTGGGCCTTGCCTGTTTAAGACGTTTTGGTGGATTAAAACATGCCCACTCAGATTTTCTGGGATAATCTCCCTTAAGTTAACGGACACGGGCCTTAATCACATCCACAAAACACCTTCGTAGCAACACCAAGGCACAAGATTGACACATAAAACACATAAAACTGACCACTACAACCACTGAGAATGTTCGACTTAGTAATAGAGCCCACAGCTGGCACCTTCCCTTTCATGCTCAATTGGAACAGACAGCAGGTCAATACATCTTTACCTGAGCACTGATGAACACAGGAGTCGTGGGCAAGGGATTAGCTCTGCCTCCTTTGACTGTCATCATTGCCTCCCCCTTCCCTAGGTGCTTAGAAATCCCAAT
>NW_021862216.1:0-21409 GCF_006229205.1 Suricata suricatta | reverse complement strand
ACAATGTCCCACAAGACAAGTCCCACACATGACATTCTTACACGAAAAGTCACACAGATGGGACACAACACCCACACAACATATCCCATAGATGTGACACGATGCTCAACACAACAAGTCCCATAGATGGACATGACTTCCCCACACTACAAGGCCCACAGATGGGGACACAACGTCCCACATGTCATGTCCAACAGTTGGGATCATGATGCCGTGAAACAATTCCCACAGATGGGGACATGAAGTTTCCACATGAGAAGTTCAACAGATGGGGGTTAGATGTCCCCACACAAAAAGTCCCACAGATGGGGACATGATGTCCTGATATGACAAGTCCCACAGATGGTACACGACACCCACACGACAAGTCCCACAGATGGACATGACACTCAACACTACAAGCCCCAATGATGGGACACCGTGTCCCCACACAAATGTCCCAAAGGGAGACATGATATCCCCCAAACACAAGTCCCACAGATGGGCCATGACGCCCCACCCAACACTTCCCACAGATGAGACAAGATGTCCCCACTTGACAAGTCCCACAGATGGGGACGCGAAGTCCACAAATGACAAGCTCTACATAGGGGACACTACGGTTCCACCCAACATGTTCCACAGATGGGGACACGACATCCCCACATGACACATCCCATAGATGGGACACAACACCCAACACAACATGTCCCACAAGTGGGGACATGACGTCCCACATGACAAGTCTCACAAATGGGACAATCATCCTCACATGACAAGTTTCACAATGGGGACATGAAGCCCCTACAAGAGAAGTCCCACAAATGGACACACGACATCCACACATGACATGTCCTACAGGTGGGTACACGACTTCCCACAGGACAAGTCCCACAGATGGGACAAACATCCCCCACAAGACATGTTCCACAGATGGGGACACCAAGCCCTTACAGGACAAGTCCCACAGATGGGCACACGACGCCCACACATGACATGTCCCACAGATGAGGCATGACATCCCCACACAACTTTTGTATGGACTTGTATGGACTTTTACCCTATCTGTCCCGCTTTTGAGACCTATTGTGGGTTTGCTGATCTTGGTGTCTTTGGGCACTGTTCTATTCAAAAAGGTCATGGCATTTCTAAGGCAGCAAATAGATGCTATCAAAATGCAGCCTATCCAGGTCCATCATCATAAGCTCGATGTGGCTGACCAGAAGGTCAATGAAGAGCTGTCTTATGGCAAGAGGTGCAGGCTGGTTAGCCAATGACGGGTAAGAGGGGCCTTACCATCCTATCAACCTAAGACAGGCTGCTCAGACACAGGCCTATGACGGGTAAGAAGGATTGGCAGGCCCCCAACCTAAGACAGGCACAGTCCTTTCCTTGCCTATACCATTATATTCTGGAAGTAGCCCTTTTTTGAAAAAGTAAAAAAGGGGAACCTGTCGGGAGCTGCCAGAAGAGCTGCCAGAAGAAAAGACACATGCCTTGACCTGCAAGATCAGCCACCTGCACAGCTGAGCTGTGTTATCACTCCTAGGGCTGCATTATCACCTTCAGCTGAGGCCTTCTTGTTTACCTCCCAAGCCTGCCTTGGGCGGTGTGCTGATGCTGCAGTCCCCGCCCTTGTTTCCTAGCAATTAACTCATGTCAACTGTCCCTACAGATGGGACAAACGTCTTCCCACGACAAAACCCACAGATGGCAAGAAGACACCACCACAATACAGGTCCCACAGATGGGTCACAACGTTTCCACACAAGAAGTCCCACAGATTGAAACACAAAGCCTCCACAAGACAAGTACCACATATCAAAATACAATATCCCCACATGACAAGTCCCAAAAATGGGGATATGATGTTCACACGAGAAGTCCCACAGATGGGACACAATGTCCCACACGACAAGTACCACAGATAGGGACACAATGTCCCAAATGATAAGTCCCACAGCAGGGACACAACGTCCCCAAATGACAATTTCCACAGATTGGGACACGATGTCCTCACACAACAAGTCCCACAGATGGGGACACAATATCCACACATAACATACATATACATATATACATATATAACATATACATACATGACACTATGCCTCCACACAAAATGTCCCACAGATGGGGACTTGATGCCCCACATGACAAATCCAACAAATGGGACAGGATGCCCCACCAACAAGTCCCACAGTTGGGGGCACGACATCCCCAAATGACAATTCCCACAGCAAGGACACAATGTCCCCACAAGATATGTCCCACAGGTGGGGACACAACTTCCCACAGGTGGGACAAACGTCCCCAAATCACAAGTTCCACAGATGGGCACACAACGCCCTCACACAACATGTACCCCAGATGAGACTTGACGTCACCAAAATACATGTCCCACAGTTGGGACAAACGTCCCCACATGACAAGTCCCATTGATGGGGGGGTCACAAATTCCTCACAGACAAGTCCCACAAATGGGGACCAAATTCCCTCACAGGTGGGACATGACAACACCAAATGACATGTCCCACAGATGGGACACGAAACCCCACAGGACACAGGACACAGATAAGACACGCCATCCCCACACAAGTCCCACCAATGGGAGTTGATGCCCCACAAGACAAGTCTCAACAGATGAAGACACAACCCACCACAAGACAAGTCCCACAGATAGGACACGACTTGCCCGCACGACAAGAACCAAGATGGAGACACGATGCCCCAACACAACAAGTCCCACCAATGGGACATGTCACCCCCACACAACAAGTCCCAAGAGATAAGGCAAGGACGTACCCACACAAAAAACCCACTACATCCCCATACGGCAAGACCCAGAGCTGGGACACACATCCACAAACGATATGTTCCACAGTTGGGGACACGACATCCCCACACATCATGTCTCATCAGTGGGACATGACATCTCCAAAAGACAAGTCCCACAGATGGGGTCACAATGTGCCCACACGACAGGTCTCACAGATGTGGACACAACGGGCCAACATGACAATTTCAACAGATGGGGACATGAGGTCCCCATATGAAAAGTCTCTCGGATGAGAACACGACATCACCACATGAGAAGTTCCACAGATGGGAAATGACATCCCCACATGACAAGTCCCACAGATGGTGACACGACATATCACACGTCAAGTCCAACAATTGGGAACATGATGTCCTGAAACGACAAGTCCCACAGATGGGCACACATGAAGTTTCAACACGAGAAGTCCCACAGATGGGGGCTCAACTCAACCATTCCCAAAGATAGGGACTCGACGTCCTCATATGACAAGTCCCACAGAAGGTACACAACGCCCACACGACAAGTCCCACAGATGGGACATGACACCCATCACGACGAGCCCCTCTGATGGGACATGATGTCCCCACACAAAAAATCCCACAGATAGGGACAGGACATTCCCACAGGAAAACTCCCACAGATGGGACACGACATCCCCCCACGACAAGTCCCACAGATGGTGACATGAGTCCAGCTCATGACAAGCCCCAACATTGGGACACAACGTCCCCACACGAAAGTCCCAAGATGGGGACAAGACATCCCCAAAACACAAGTCCCACAGATGGGCCACGATGTCCCACATGACACCTCCCACAGATGAAACACAAAGTTCTCAATAGACAAGTCCCACAAATGGGGACATAAAGTCCACCCATGACAAGTTATACATATGGGACACTATGCCTCCACATAACATGTCCAATAGATGGGGTCACGAAATCCCCACATGACACGTTTCACAGCTGGAACACAATGTCCCCATATGACATGTCCACAGGTGGGGACACAAGTCCCAAATGACAAGTTTCACAGATGGGACAAATGTCCCCACACAAGAATCACAATGGGCAAATGGAGCCCTTACAGGACAAGTCCCACAGAGGGGCACACACGCCCCCACTCGACATGTACCACAAATGAGACATGATGCCCCCACACAAAAAGTGCCACTGATGGGGACACGACGTCCCCACACATCAAGTCCCACAGGTGGGACATGACATGCCCACATGAAAGGTCTCACAGATGGGGACACGATATGGCCATATGAAAATTCCCACAGATCAGGACACGACATCCCAACACAAGTCCCACAGATTGGACACAATGCCCAAGAAGACGAGCCCCACTGCTGGGACACAACGTCCCCACACGAAAAGTCCCACAGATGGGGACACGACGTTCCCACACTACAATTCCCACAGATGGGACATGACATCCACATACAACAAGTCCCACCGATTGGGACACAACGTCCCCACAAAAGTCCCACAGATGGAGACATGACGCCAGCTCTCGACAAGCTCCACAGATGGGACACAACGTCCCCACATGAAAGTTCCAAGATGGGGACACACATCGTCCCCACACCACAAGTACCACAGATGAGCCATGATGTCCCACATGACAAGTCTCACAGAAGGGACACGAGGCTCCCACAAGACAAGTCCAACAGATATACAAGATGTTCACACATGACAAGTCCCACAGATAGGATAAGTAGTCACACACAACGAGTGCCACAAATGAGACTGACACCCCCAAAAGACCCACAGATGGGTCACGATGCCCCATAGATGAGGACATGACACCATCACATGATATGTCCAATAGATGGGGACATGATGCCCCATAGGACAAGTCCCAAGAGATGAGGACAGGACTTCCACACACGACAAGTCCCACAGATGGGACATGACAGCCCCACATGACAAGTCCCAGAGAAGGGACACAACGTCCCACACGACAAGTCCCACAGATGGGGACATGACATCCCTACACTACAAGTGCCACAGATGGGGACACGACATCCCACACAACAAGTGCCACAGAGGGGACACGACTTCCCCACACATCAAGTCCCAGAGCTGGGACATGACCTCCCCAAACGACAAGTCCCAAAGATGGAACACGATGTTCCCGCACATCTAGTACCACTGATGGGGACACGACATGCCCACATGACAGGTCTCACAGACGGGGACACGATGTGCCCACACCACAGGTCCCACAGACGGAGCATGACATCCCAACATGACAACTTCCACAGATAGGAAATGATGCCCACAGAGGACAGTCCACATATAGGACATGACATCTCCATATGACAAGTCCCACCAATTGAGACACGACGTCCACACACGACAAGTCCCAAGGGTGAGTACATGACATCCCCACATAAGTTCCACATATGGAGACACAACGCCAGTTCATGACGAGCCCCACAGATGGGACACGACATCCCTACATGACAAGTCCCACAGATGGGACATGACGTCCCCATACAACAAGTCCCACAGATGGAAAATGTCACTCAACACGAAGTGCCCCACGGTGTGACATGGCACCCACACACATAAAGCCCCACAGATGGGACAAGACATCAAGACCGACAAATGGGACAGGACATCCACACATGACAAGTCCCACAGATGGGGACACAGCGTCCCCACACGACAAGTCCCACAGATGGGGTTGATGCAAACCCCCCCTGTAGAGATAGGCAGAGTTAGAGTGACAGATAAGTCAGATCTTGAGAAGCTTTGGGCCATAAAGAGTCTAAAGAAAGAGAACTATTCATTTCCCAGGTTAACAGCTAAAAGTTTAAAACAGCTAAAAGTTTAAAACCGCCCCGTTGCCCAGGGCAACCACAGTCATTAGGTGGCCTATCTCTGGGTGGGGAGAGGCCCATCTGCATAAATTGCCGGTGGCAACAGCTTCTCGCTCTAGGTGATAAGAAACAAAAGATGAGTAATTGTTAAAATAGTTTTAAAGGTTCTTAGTAACTTAAAACGTTATGGTTTTACTTGATAATAAATTGAGATTGAATTCATTGGCTGTCTAACAAGTTAAAACTAAAGCAAAATCCACAACTAGTGATTGATATATTAATACAGGATGAGGTCTGTGGATGCTTGGGCTATTAATTTGTGGCAAAACAACTGGGGATATTTAAAACTGTTAAAAAGCTATTTTGTACTTAATTGGTTCATAAAATTTCCATCTAAGAAAAGTTCGGGTATAAACATCTTACAGTTAGTTACTAAGTCCTCAATAGGAGAAGAGTTAAAATTCTAAATGTACTCCAGACTGAAGGGGAAAAATAAAAAATAAAAAAATGTAAAAAATTTAAAAAAAAGGAAAGCAACCCTGTATGAAGGAAATTGGGGATATGTTAAAAAAAAAAGTCCCCACATGACAAGTCACACAGCAGGGACACGACAAGTCCCATATAAGGGAACACAACGTCCAACATGACAAGTTCCAATATGGGACACTATGCCTTCACACAACATGTCCCACAGATGGGGACACGATGTCCACACATGAAAAGTCCCACAACTGGGACATGACGTCACACACATGCCCCACAGATGGTACAAACATGCCCACACGACAAGTCCCACAGATGGGGACACGAAGCCCTTGCAGGACATTTCCCACAGATGGGCACAAGACGCCCCAACACAACATGTCCCACATGATGTCCCCACAGATGGGGACACGAAGTCCCCACATGACAAGTGCCCCAGGTGGGGACATGACATCTCCACACATCAAGTCCCACATGTGGGACATGATGACCTCATATGACCAGTCCCCAGAAAGGATATGAAGTCCCCACAAAACTAGTCCCACAGATGGGGACACGACATTCCCACATGAAAGGTCTCACAGATGGGGACACGACGTGGACACACGAAAATTCCCACAAATGGGGACAGGACGTCCCCACAGGACAAGTCCCACACATGAGATGCGACACCCACACGACAAATCCCACAAATGGGACATGAAGCCCAAAACGATGAGCCCACTGATTGGACACAATGTCCCCACACAAAAAGTCCCACAGATGGGGTCACAATATCCTCACAGAAGTCCCACAGTAGGAGATCAAGTCCTACAGTTGGGAACATGATGTCCCAAAACGACAAGTCCCACAAATGGGGACACGACATCCCCACACAAGTCCCGTAGACGGGGTACGACGTCCCAACATGAAAACTTCCACCGATGGGAAATGACGCCCCCAGAGGAGAGTCCACAGATGGGACATGACGTCTCCATATGACAAGTCCCACCAATTGGGACACAACGTCCCCACACAAGTCCCACTGATGGAGACAAGATGCCAGCTCACAACAAGCCCCACAGGTTACACAATGTCCCTACATGAAAGTTTCAAGATGGGGACACAACATCCCCACACCAGTAGTCCCACAGAAGGGCCACGACATCCCACATGACAAGTATCACAGATGGGACACCACGCCCCCACACAACAAGTCCCCCAGATGGGACACGACATCCCCACATGACAGTACACAAATGGGACACAATGTCCACACATGACAAGTCCCAAGGGTGGGGACACGATGTCCCCACACAAGTCCCACAGATGGAGACACGACGCCAGCTCACGACAAGCCCCAAAGATGGGACACGATGTGCCCAATGAAAGTCCCAAGATGGGGACATGACTTCCACACAACACAAGTCCCAAAGATGGGACACGATGTCCCACATGAAAAGTCTCACAGATGGAACATGATGTCCTCTAACGACAAGTCCCACAGAAGGGAAACAATGTCTCCACATGACAGTCCACAGATGGGACACGATGTCCCATACTACAAGTCTCACAGATGGGGACACAATATCCCGACACAAGTCCCACAGAGGGAGACACGATGTTCCACACAACAAGTCAAAATCTGGGAACACGATGTCCCGAAAAGACAAGTTCAGAGATGGGGACACGACATCCATACACGACAGTCCACAGAAGGGACACAACGTCCATATACAACAAGTCCCACAAGTGGGACATGATGTCCCACATGATGAGTGCCACAAATGAGTCACGATGCCCCCAAACAACATGTCCCACAGAAGGGAAACAATGTCGACAAGTCCCAATGGATGAGGACACAAAGCCACCACATGATGAGTTTCACAGATGGGACACAACGTGCCCACATGACAAGTCCCACAGATGGGGACAAGGCCTTTCACACGACAAGAACCACAGCTGGGACAAACGTCCTCACACAGCAAGTTCCACGAAACCCTTACAGGAAAGTCCAACAAATGGAGACATGATGACAAGGACAAGTCCCAGGAGATGAGAACAGGACCTCCACACATGAAAAGGCCCATACATGGGGCACGAGGTCCCCACACGACATGTCCCACAGATGGGACAAGACGGCCCCACACAACAAGTCCCAGAGATGGGACACAAGGTCCCACATAACAAGTCCCACAGATGGGGACACGACATCCCACACGACAAATCTCACAGATGGGGACACGAGGTCCCACACGACAAGTCCCAGATGGGAAATGATATCCCACACGACAAGTCCCACATATGGGACCAAAGTCCCCACACAATTACCAAAGGTGGGCACACAATGCCCCCACATGACATGTCCCACAGAGGAGACTCGACTTACCCACACGACAAGTGCTACAGATGGGAACACGATGAACACACACATCAAGTTCCACAGGTGGGACACGACGTTCCCAAATGACAAATCACACAGTTGGGACATGATGTCCCTGCACAACTAGTCCCACTGATGGGGACACGATGTGCCCACATGACCAGTCCCACAGATTGTGACCCAACGTCCCAAAGGATGAGTCCCACAGGTGGGATACGACGCCCCCCACAACATGTCCCATAGATGGGACACGCCCCACATGACCAATGCCACAAATGGGACACGACACCCCCAAATGACATGTCCTACAGATGGGACACGATGCCCCACATGACTAGTCCCAACAGATGATGATACAATGCCACCACACGACAATTTCCACACATAGGGACACGACGTCCACCACAAGTCCCACAGATGGGACACAACGCCCACATGACAAGTCCCATAGTTGTGATATGATGCCCAACACGAGCCCCATTATTGGGACACGACGTCCCCACATAAAAAGTCACACAGAAGTACACGAGTACTACATGACAAGTCCCAGAGATGGGGACATGACGTCCCCACACAACTCCCATAGAGGGAGACAACATTCCACACTAGAAGTCCCACAGATGGTGACACAACATCCCCAAATGACAGGTCTCACAGATGGGGACATGTCCCAACACGAAAAGTCACACAGATGGGACAAGATGCCTGCAGAAAATGTCCCACAGATGGGAATCGATGTACAAAACGACATGCCCCACTGATGTGACATGACGTCCACACACATAAAGCCCCACAGATGGGACACGATGTCACCACACAACAAGTCTCACAGAGGGGGACACGATGTACACACATGACAAGTTCCACAAATGGAACTTGACAAGTTCCTCGAAATGACATGTCCCACAGATGTCAGCTCAACACCTCCTCTTGACAAGTTTGATATATGAGACAGGACTTCAACACAAAACAAGTCCCACCAATAGGGACACGACGTCCCACAAGACATGTCTCACAGATGGAACACAATGCCCTCACACAAGTCTCACAGATGTGGACCGACATTGCCACACAAGTCCCACAGATAGAGTCATGGCGTCCCACACATCAAGTCCAAAAGTTGGGAACACGACATCCCGAAAAGACAAGACCCACAGATGGGTACACGACATCACCACACAAGAATTCCCATGGATGAGCACATAACATTCCACATGACAAGTCCCACTTAAAAGGACACGATGTTCCCACATGACAAGTCCCATTGATGGGAAACGAATTCCCCACACATCGAGTCCCACAGATGAAGACACAACGGTCCCACACGAAAAGTCCTATGGATGTGTCAATACGTCACCACACGACAGGTCCCACAGATGGGACACGATGTCCCCACACAACAAATCACACAAATGGGGAAACGACTTCCCCACATGACAAGTCCCAAGATGGGACACGACGTCTCCACATGACAAGTGTCAGAGATGGGACACAACGTCTGACATAAGTCCCACAGATAGCGACACGACCTCCACACACAAGTCCCACAGATGAGAACACGACATCCCACATGACAAGTCCCACAGATGGGGATATGACATCCACACATGACAAGTTATACATAAGGAACACTACGCATCCACACATGTCTCAAAGATGGGGACTTGACACCCCCATATGAAAGTCCAACAGATAAGACACCGACATGTCCCACAGATGGGAGAAGATGCCCCACACAAGTCCCTATATGAAGACACAACGCCAACACACGAAAAGTCCCACAGATGGGACACGATCCCCAACACAACAAGCCCAACTGATGGGACACGATGTCCCCACACAGAAAGTCCCACAGATGGTGACTCGACATCCTCACATGACAGGTCCCACAGATGTAGACACGACATCCCCACACAAGTCCCACCGATGGAGACACGATATCCCACACGTCAAGTCCAACAGTTGGGGACATGATGTCCTGAAATGACAAGTCCCACTGATGGGGACACGACATCCCAAATTTATAAGAACACGACATTCTCACACAAGTCCTACTGATGGGAACACTACGTCACACATGACATGTCTCACTGATGGGGACACATGGTCCCCACACTACAAGTCCCACAGTTCGTTAACACTGTCCCACAGGACAAGTCCCAGGGATGAGACACGACGTCCCACATGACAAGTTCCACAGTTGGGACACAATGTCTTCACACATATCCCACAGGTGAGGACAAGATGTCCCATATGACAGGTCCCACTGATGGGACAAACTTCCCCACACAAGTCCCACTGGGAACACGATGCCCCCACACGACACGTCCCACAGATGAGACACGACATCCCCACATGACAAGTGCCAGAGATGAAAACACGATGTCCCCACACAACTAGTCCCACAGAAGGGGACACGACATTCCTACACAACAGGTCTCATAGATGGGACACGACACCCACACAAAAATTTCCACAGATGGGACATGACACATATCACAACGAGCCCCCCTGATGGGATATGATGTCCACACAAGAAGACCCACAGATGGGGACACAACATCCCCACATGACAAGTCCCACAGATGGGGAAACGACATCCCCATATGACAAGTCCCACAGATAGACAAGATGTCCCACACGTCCAGTCCAACAGTTGGAAACACTTTGTCCCAAAATGACAAGTCCCACAGATGAGAACACAATGTCCCCACCCAACAATTCCCACCTATGGAGACACAACGTCCCACACGACAATCCCACTTATAAGGACACAATGTTCCCACACAACAAGTCCTACTGATGGGCACACGTGTTCCCCACACTACAAGTCCTACAGATTGGACAAGACATCCCCACATGACAGTTACCAGAGATGGCAACGACGTCCCATATGACAAGTCTCACAGATGGGGACACGACGTCCCTACACGAAAAGTCCAACTGATGAGGATACGACATCCCACACGATGAGTCCCAAAGATACGGACATGACATTTCACACAACAAATCCCCAAGATGGGATTGACGTTTCACATGACAAGTTCCAGAGTTTGTAAACCACGTCCCAGAGGACAAGTCCCAGAGAGGGAAACAATGTCCCTCAAGAAAAATTTCACAATGGGGACACGACATTCCACACGACACGTTCTACAGATGGGGACACAACATCCCACATGACAAGTCACACATATGGGGACACGACGTCCCCAAAGACAAATCCCACAGGTGGGGAAACGACGTCCCCATATGACAAGTCCCACAGACGGAAACACAACACCAGCTCACGGTGAGCCCCACAGATACGACAAGACGTCACCACATGAATGTCCCAAGATAAGGACACAACTTCCCCAAAACACAAGTCTCACAGTTGGGACACAATGCCTCCACAAGACTAGTCCCACAGATTGGAAAAGATATCCCCACATGACAGTCCACAGATGGGACATGTCCACACATGAAAAGTCCCACAGATGGGACACAATGCCCCACAGGAGAAGTCCCTAGGAATGAGGACAGGACATTCCCACACGACAAGTTCCAGAGATGGGACATGATGTTCCCACACAACAAGTCCCATAGATGGGACATGAAGTCCCACATGACAATTCCCATGGTTACGGACACAACATCCCGACACAAAAGTCCCATTGATGGGACACGACATCTCCACACGACAAGTCCCACAGATGGGACACGGTGTCCCACACGACAAACCCCAGAAATGGATACACAATGTCCACCAGATGGGGACATGAAATCACACATTGCAAGTCCCACAATGAGGACACGATGTACATACATGACAAGTTCCAATATGGGACACTATGCCTCCACACAACATATCCCACAGTTGGGGAATGGGCACTCCCACACGACAAGTCCAACTGTTGGGACAAGACGACCCACAGAACAATCCCACAGCTGAAATCCAACATCTTCACACGACATGTCCCGTAGGTGGGGACACGCCATCCCTTACTATTGGGGCCCAGCAGGCCAAAAAACCTCCTGCAGAGTGACCATTGATGGCCAGGCCTCCTGGGCTGCATATGTGGCTTCTATTTAACCTATGATTTTTCTCATTGCTTTGCAAGAGCAATGAAGGCATATAGCTTTAAGTTTTGAATCAACTTGGGTCAGTTAGTGGCACCTGCTTTCCCTTACTTTATTTCTGTTCCCAGCTCATTGCCTGCTGTTGGGGCAAACACAATCCTCTGTCAAAAATTATCCCCTTGAATGAGAAGCATCTTGCCCAGACATAACTGCTAAAGGACCTTGAAGAAAAGAAGATTTTTTGAGAGACAGACTGCCTCATTCCTGTTTTTTTACTTCTGTTCTCACAGCTGTTCTCTCTTCTATGATAAAAAATGGTCCTTTCCCGGGCACGTTTTTACTCTCTCAAGGACTATAAGCTTTGTAATCATTAAAGAGAAAAAAATGTGTAAACTTCTATGGCATAAAAGACATCTTAGTAAAGTGTGGTTATATCATCATTCATGTTGTCTGTCTTCCTTCCTTCCTGTATATTTCACTGACACCAACCACCTACTCAGGGACTGTTCAGGTAGGGTGCGTGGGCTGGTCCTCCACATTTCCTTAGTGGCGCCTGAACGGTGAATTGAGTGGAAGTCATTTTAGAGGTAAGTAGGCTAGTCTGTTAAATAGTGCTACAGGTTTCGGTTGGTTAGGATCTCACCCCGGGTGCCCAGGGCCTCTCTATGCATCAGATAGAGAACAAGGAGTAATGAGTATTTATTGCCCAATAAAGTGTTTCTTTAAATGTCTCAGTCTTGTCTGTAAAACCTCTTTTGGGAGGGAATGTAATAACCTCTGGTGTGTGTGTGAGAGTGAATGTGCGGCTCGTTTTGGCTTGCCTGCCGAGTTCGAGCTTGTGGCTCCATGGGTGGGCACACTTAAGGTCCCCGAAAGCCTACGGAGTCCGAGTGGGCCAGATCTGCAATACCGTGGTGAATGGCATATGGTCTATGGCGGCATCGGAATAGTTTCCGATCGTGTCACAACGCTGAGTCCGCTACGGCTAAACTTCACCTAAGTTCCTTTGGGACACGGCCAGACAGGCATTTGATTGGTCTCATTAGAGGGGGCACCCTACCCTTTGTCTTTGTGTCACTGTAACATAAAAAACAAGGGATGGGCAACACAACTTCTAAAAAGAGAAAACTTTTTACTGAAATACTCTTGCACCTCCTTAATCAGAGAGGGATTAAGGTGACTCATAGTCAAATGACAAGATTTTAACTCTTTGTTCAGAAACAAAGTCCTTGGTTTCCAGAAAAAGGCACTGTTAATTTACAAACTTGGAACAAACTTGGGGAACAGTTACGCTTACATTATCCTCTGCATGGACGTCCCTTTTTCTCTGTGAAATTTGATTAGAGATGTTTTAGATCCTGACCATAGCAGAAACAAATTGTCATCTAATAATATAACCACAGAGCTATATTATATAGCTCTGCACAAACTCTTTGGCACTCATGCAGGCTGGGGCCTTTTTTTCTCTCTCCATCTACGTATTTGTATAGCTTTCCATATGTGATACTTTTGGGGATATTTGCCTTGAGAAATACAATCATATATAGGTGGGATTAATCCTATCTATGGCATCGATTTTAACGATAAATGTTGTTAGATGTATCCATGTACAGAGGAGAAAGCTCGTTAAGGATGAAATCATGATAGCAGAGATTTTTCTTTGTTTCCTCAGATGCCCAAAGCCAAAGTTACACAAGCCACAACCAGGAAATACATTTTTGTGTGTGTGAAAATATACAATTAAAATTGGACCCATTTGACTTAAGAGATTTGAAATTAATCATCTTGATTAAATCGTCATTACTATTAATATTCCAGTGCATTCCAATCTTCCCACAACAAAAGAATCTGTGGAGTTTTTTCCTCTGGTAATTATTTTCGTCCTTGCTACTGTTCATTCTCAGATCATTCATACAATATACATATTTTTTTTTCATTAAACTTTTCTATCTTAGGAAAAAAATTTCCACATGAACTTACATTTGAAAACATTTAAGCCATTATACTTTCTAAGCCATATCACTAGTACCTAAAATTCATTGGTGGGGTTGGGGGACGTGGGGGCAGGGAAGATGTGTAAAGTTCACTTGTACTTTCTTAAGCCAGGACTTTTTGGGGGGCTTCTCTTTCTTGGAAGATAGTTGACCTCAAATCTTATATCTTAAATATTAACTGATAATTCCCCAAGTAATATACAGAAAAATAGGATTCTAAAATAAATACATAGAGTTTTAGAAACTTAATTAGGGCCTGCCTACCTGCCCCCTGGCCTGGCTCTGCACTGCCTTCGGGAAGCCCCTAGCCACTTACCCCTAGAGGTCAGACTCCTACTCCCTTGGTTATGGCAGCACAGGATGATGAAGATTCTAAATGGGAGCATATTGATAAAAATCAGACAGATTTAGGAGAGGAAGAGGCTAAGTATGCGGCAGAGAAAGAAGAAGATCCACCTAAGTTTCATCTTCCCTTCCCCTGTAGCAATTCCCAAAGGAAGATCTATAGTTTATAGATGTTCAGGATTGTTTTTTTTTTACTACTCCTTTACATCCTGATGATTGCAAACATTTTGCCTTTAGTAGGCCATCTCCAAATCAAAAAAGGCCCTTTCAAAGATTTCAGTGGAAAGTCCTTCCACAAGGGATGAAAAATTCTACTTTGTGTCAGAAATATGTTGATAGAGCTTTAAGTGAAATTAGATAATAAATATCCAGATAATAATATGGATGTTCTTTTGGCACATCAGAACAAAGCCCATTTTCATGAAGTTTTGGATAAATTGATTCAGGCTATCTGTTCATGGCTTTAAAAATAGCTCCTGAAAAAATTCAGATTGATCCCCCCTACTCTTATTTGGAAAGAATAATTAAAAATGAAACTGTGACTTTAAAGCCTTTACAATTAAAAAAAGCATTAATGTACTTTAAATGATTTTCAAAAACTATTGGGAGATATTAATTGGATTCAGCCTCTTTTAAAGCTGTTTGCTAAAGATATTATTCTTCTGTTTGAAATGTTGCATGGAAACTCCAAAAGAAAGTTAACTTCTTCGGCCTTGGAATCCTTATCCAAAGTTAATGAGGCTTTACAAGGAGCTATGCTTACAAGAATTAATTATAATGAGTCTTGGTCTTTAATAAATTTACCATCTAAAAATAAAAAGGGGTTCTGATGTAAACAATTTTCAATTGGTTACTAAGTCCTCAATTCAAGACTGAGGTTTCCTAGAAGTTGAGACTTCTAGGTGTACTTTCCAGGTGTACTTAGGAGTGTTGAAAATCGGAAGAGCAAACCTATATGTAGGAAAATGAGAAATATATAAAAAGTATATAAGCAATGAAAATACATTTTTGTTAAGGGTAAAAAAGATGATGTCCTAAGTGAGGCTGATTGCTCGGAGAGAAATAACTTTAGGACAATGTTAAAAGGCAAAGGAAAGTTGCAAAAGGTTCATGAAGGGAAATCATTAAAAAAGGATTTTTATATATGCTGATAGACTAAAATTAAAATATATGTAAAAGATACATTGGTATAGGGTTAAAAATCTACTTTTCTCTATGTTCAAAAAGACTAAAATTTCCTGGATTGTTGATTCATTCTTAATAAGGTAATGTAATAAATTCTCAAATCTTTAACAGTGTCCATTTGTAAAATTTTTCATAAGAGGTGTTTCTTAAGAGATATTTACAAAAATGACTTTTGGTACAAATACAGGTATTTGACATCTTTAAGGTTAATACCAAAATAAGTAGAAATTTTCGGAACTTAAAACTACATTCAAACTAAACAAGAATTTAATACATGGAAACACATTACTGTATATGTATTCTAGTTCTAAATGCCTCTCAAAAATTTTTTTAAAAACAGGGAATTCTCTTTTCCTGCCTTCGCTGGCACCAGTTAGTTAAGGAATTGGCTTTTAACACCTCTTCTTCCTAATTTGCCACCTTGCTTTCGTGCACACATTTGGGCAAGGAACATTCATTAATGCCAAAATGCATCTTGTACAATTAAAAACAATGTGGGAAATATGGGAAGCAACAGCAAGGAGCTAGTAAGGAGATCATGATTGAACAAAGCTCTCGTGTCCTTACAACCCTCAGCTGATCCAGTTCCTCAGAGGTTAGATCACTTGAGTTAAAATGTTATTGTACAGATGTCTTTCACGCTTTGGCACTCTTTAACAAGAGAGAGGCAAAGGTGTCATACCCCCTTACAATGTCTCCAGAAAAACTTCCCACTCCTGGGTTACACTTATGATCTCTTCTCCCCCATCTGAACCTAAAATTAATTTTTTTCAAATTAAGGAAACTTTAGGCCAGAGAGCTAAACTTGTTGCTTTTATTGGATTGTTTCAAGAGAATCCAAAGAGGTTTATTCTATTTTCAAACTCTAGACATGTGGTTGGACTCTTTCCAGCAATTGAAACTGCAAAAATTCCTGTCTACAAAACAAATTTCAAGTTTACTTTTAAAATTACAGGTTAAAGGACAGCAACGCCAAGAGCCTTTTTACATAAGACACATTAGAGCTCATTCTAAATTGCCTGGCCCCCTCTCTGAGGGAAATGCTTTAGCTGACTTTCACACTTAAGTTACTTGTTTAACTATGGATCCTGTGCATGAAGCCCAAAAATCTCATAAGATTCATCATTAAGGCTCTAAAGCTCTGGGGCTACAATTTAAAATTACTCAAGAACAGGCTCGACAAATAGTAAAAACTGTTCTTCTTGCCCAACTACTAATTCAGGGGTCTCACATGTGGGCATTATCCCAGAGGCTTAAAACCTAATGCTTTATGGCAGATAGAAGTAACTCATGTTAATTCTTTTGGAAAATTGTCCTTTGTCCATGTCACGGTGGATACTTATTCTCATACATTTTTCACATCTACCTGAACTAGAGAAGCTTTTAAGGAAGTTCAACAACATTTATTTCAATGCTTCTCTGCACTAAGAATGTCTTTCAAACTTAAGACTGATAATGGGTCAACATATACATCAAAAATTTTTAAAAATCTCTGTGAACAGTTTCACATTCAACATTTAACTGGGATTCCTTATAATCCCCAAGGCCAAGCCATCATTGAAAGACCTAATCAAATTTTAAAAAATCAAATAGTGAGACTTCAAAATTCATGTTTTAAGTATGCCTCAACTCATCAGATCTTAACTCATTGTATGTTTGTTTTAAATCACCTAACGCCAGATAATTCCAGAGAAACTCAAATGTTTAAGCATTGGCAAAGCAAATTAACTACAAAGCCCCTGGTAAAATGGAAAGATGTGCTCTCAGGAACGTGGAAAGGCCCTGATGTTTTACTAACTGTGGGTCAAGGTTTTCCTTTTGTCTTCCCACAGGACAGTGATTCACCAATTTGGGTACCACATCGTCTGGTCCGATATGTCTCCACTTCATATTTGCCGGCCCCATCCTCAGACTACATCAAGGAGAAATGCCAGAGAGTTGAACAGAGAAAAGAGAAGGATTAAATCGAATGATCAACAGCAGCAAACAGCTCCCTCACGCAACACCGCTTTGCTCTCAATCGACTCTGAACAGGATCCACTTCTCAGCAGAAGACAAATACAGAGACAGACTGCAGAAGCTAAGCAGCTTTTAGCTCCATAACATGCCTAGAGAGCCAATGTTTTTAATTTTTGCAACCCTTACATTATTGGCTTTTCAAGTCAACATTACAACAGATTAAAGAACAATCTATAAAGAATGTATTTTATCTAATTGTGTCACCTCTGGAATAAATGTCCATATGATAATTGTAAAACAACCACCTTATATTATTCCTTTCAGTATTAACTCTTCCTGGTATGACAATCATGGTATCAAAGCTTTGCAACTCTTAAATAAAAAATTGTCTCCTCCTGCTTTTGGGACCTATTGAGGGTTTATTCATCTTGGTGTCCTTGGGCCCTGTTCTATTCAATAAGGTCATAACATTTCTAAGGCAGCATATAGATGTTATCAAGATAGACCCTATCCAGATCCATTATCACAAGCTCGAGATGGCCGATCAGAAGAGCTATATTATGGCAAGAGGCACAGGCTGGTTAGCCAATGATTAAATAGCCAAAGATTTCTGGGTAAGGCTCTTTTTAAAAAAATAAAAAAGGGGAAATGTTGGGGCCCAGCAGGCCAAAAAACTTCCCACAGAGCGACCATTGATGGCCAGGCCTTCTGGGCTGCATATGCTTCTATTTAACCTGTCTATGATTTTTCTCATTGCTTTGCAAGAGCAATGAAGGCATATAGATTTAAGTTTTAAATCAACCTGCGTCAGTTAGTGGCACTGCTTTCCCTTACATTATTTCTGTTCCCAGCTCATTGCCTGCTGTTGAGGCAAACACAATCATCTGTCTAAAATTAACCCTTTGAATGAGAAGCGTCTTGCCCAGACATAACTGCTAAACGGCCTTAAAGAAGATTCTTTGAGAGACAGACTCCCTCATTCCTGTTTTTTTACTTCTGTTCTCACCGCTGTTCTCTCTTCTATATTAAAAAAAATCATCCTTTCCAGAACATGTTTTTACTCCCTCAAGGACCATAAGCTTTGTAATCATTAAAGAGAAAAAAATGTGTAAATTTCTATGGCATAAAAGACACTGATGTTCTTAGTAAAGTGTGGTATTACCACCATTCATGCTGTCTGTCTTCCTTCCTATAGATATTTCGCCAATACCAACCACCTACTAGGGAACCGTTTGACTGGGGTGCGTGGACTGGTCCTCCACACCTCACAACAAGTCTCACATGAGACAGGACCTTCTAGGACAAATATTCCCAGAAATAGGGACAAGATGTGCCCACTTGAAAGGCGTTACACTGGGGACAAGACGTGGGCACATAATGCCCACAAATGGGAACACAATGACCCACATGACAAGTCCCATACATGAGGACACGAAGTCCCCACACTAAAAGTCCCATAGGTAAGAAATGATGCCCCCACAAAACAAATGCCAAAGAGGGGAAACAACATACCCACAAAACTAGTCCCACAGATGGGGACAAAATGTGCTCACATGACAAGTCTCATAGATGGGGACATGACGTACCCACACGAAAAGTACCACAGATTGGACACGACATCTCCATACTAAAAGTCCCTCAGATGGAGACATGAGGCCAGCTCAGGAAGAACCCCACAGATAGGACACGACATCCCCCCTGAGGGCTACAGATGGGACACAAGACTCACACAAGACAAGTGCCAGAAGTGGGATATGCCCCAACAAGTCCCACAAATGGGACACAACGCTCCACAGGATGAGCACAAAAAATGGAACATGACGCCCCCAATCAACATGTCTCAGAGAAGTGACACAAGTCGCAACTGATGAAGAAAAGATGCCAACACATGACACGTTCCACAGATGGGAACAAGAAGGTAAAAACAAAACAAGTCCTACAGATGTGAAATGAAGTTCCCACACAATAAGACCCACAGATGGGCGGTACATCCTCACAGACAAGTCCCAGAGATAAGAAACAAGTTCCCACACATCAAGTCCCACAGGTGTGACACAAAAACCCTCACAAGTCCCATAGAAGGGGCACAACGTCCCAACAGGAGAAGTCTCAGAGATGGGACACAAGTCCCAGAGATGGGGACACGACATCCCACAAGACAAGTCCCACACAATAGGACAAGATATCTTCAAGTCATACATGACAAGTTATACATATGCAACTTTATTCTTCCACACAACATGTCCCACAGTTGGGAATTCGACAAATCCACGTGACTTTTAAGTCTGACAGATGCGAAAGGACACCCCAAGCAAAAAGTTCCTCAGATAGGGACACGACGACCCCACACAAGTCACACAAAAAGGACACAACGTCCCCACATGCTATATACCAAAGGTGGGGACACGACGTCACACAAGAGAAGTCACACAGATGGGACAAAAGTCCCTACACAACAAGTTCCATAGATGGGGACACGAAGCCCTAACAGGAAAAGTCCCACATATGGGTAAATACAAGTACCCAGATGACATGTCCCAAAGATAGAAACAAGGTACCCACACGAAAAGTGCCACATATGGGGATACAAAGTCCCCATGCATCAAGTGCCACAGTTGCTCGTATTCAACTCGGAACCTTTTGGAGAAATGGGGACAGAGACCACGGTGTCCCTGGACCTGAGAAGAAAAGGTCCCCTATCAAGTGTACAAGTAAACTTTCAGCTGAGCCAGCGTCACGCTTCGCCCTTCACATCAGTTTTGAAAAGTGATAGTGAATCTGGAGTTGCTTCTGCAGTGCTGACGTTGTTGGGCGGAATTGAGACGCATGCCAGGTCTCTTCCGCTTCTTAGAACCAATGTCCCATTTCTGCGAAGGACGATACCTGTGCCCTGAACATGTGCACAATGATACGGACTTTGGTATGGAGCACTCCATTGACAGGCGTTCAACTCCGAGACTTCTGCAGCATTGGAGACAGAGATCACGAAGTCCCTGGACCGGAGCAAGAAAATATCCCCTAGCCAAGCCTACATTCAAACTCTCAGCTGAGCCCGCCTCAGGCGTCTCCCTTTATATCAGTTGTGAAAGGAGAATGGGACCCTGGAATTGCTTCTGCAGAGTTGGCTTTGCGGGGTGGTATTGGGACCCATACTTTGTCTGGGTCCCCTTCGTTGAACCCATGTCCCATCTCCGCGAAGCACGATACCTGTGGCCTGAACGTGTGCAGATGGATTCAGCATGACGTTTGGAACAGCACCGTGAGACGTTTTCAACTCGGAAACTTTTGGAGCACAGGGGACAGAGATCACGGTGTCCTTGGACCTGAGAAGAAAAGGTCCCCTACCCAGGTCCACATGCAAAGGTTCAACTGAGCCAGCCTCACGTTTC
>NW_021862215.1:0-918 GCF_006229205.1 Suricata suricatta | reverse complement strand
CATCTGGATATAGTCAGGGCCCACTATCATCCAGTCTGTCCCCTCCACTATCTCTGGATCTGTAAATACCAAATTTTTTTTTTAATTTTTTTAATGTTTATTTATTATTGAGACAGAGAAATAAATAGGGGAGGGTCAGAGAGAGAGGGAAACACAGAAGCCGAAGCAGGCTCCAGGCTCTGAGCTGTCAGCACAGAGCCCGACATGGGGATCCAACCCACAAGCCATGAGATCATGACCTGAGCCGAAGTCTGACACTCAACCGACTGAACCAATACCAAATTCCTAAGTCCTCTATTTGGTTCTTGACTAAATAATATACTCCAAATATTCCAATTCAATTTCTTTTCTCTATACTACACCATCCTTTGAATGTCAGCTCTCATTCCCACATCTCAGCTATGTTTACTTTCTACTCAAGAACCTCTGGATCTCTTACATGCCACGTAAGAATTGAGGAAAGCTGGGTTGCAATCATCTGAACCAATCTTTGTCTATTTGTACCCTTCTTTCATTTTTACACTGCCAAAACACCATGATGTTGGCGAGTTCCTAGAATTATAACAGGAACTATAGCCCAGGTTTCCCATGCTTTGGCTTTCTTCTCCTATTTGGCTTACATTCTTTCACACTCCTCCTTTCCACATAGCTAAAGGCCTAGAATAGCAGAGAAACTGTGTGTATTAAGTCTTGGGCTACATAGCTTGCATGATTTACTCCTATTGTTTGGATTTTTTTCATCAAAATTTTATTTAAATTCCATATGAATAACCTATAGCATAATAGTATTTTTGGGAGTAGAATTCAGTGATTCATCACTTACGTATAACACCTAGTGCATAATAAGTGCCCTTCTTAATACCCATCCTTTCATTAGCCCATCACCCACCCACTCAGCCCTCAGTTTTTTCTCTATAG
>NW_021862214.1:0-918 GCF_006229205.1 Suricata suricatta | reverse complement strand
AGTATCTTGTGTGGTAATGGTTAGGCTTCAGGACTAAGCCAACACTTGGACCCATTCTTACATAAACAACTTGGTTCGCCCAGCCCTAATGAACGGGCAATGTCTCAATGCCAGAGGAAACGCCTGCCTTACTCTTTGAATTCCAGAGGACAGAATTACAAATAGGCAGGGCCCTCGGTCTGCTGGCTACAACATGCAGCCATGATCAGAATCAATTTTAATGATTACGTGTGCGTGTGCACTTATCCCTTGGAAGAAATCCATGCAGAAGGATGCCTGAGCTGGAAATAAGTTTGCAGTTATTTTAATGATTTGGAAACTATCCATTAGTTTGAAATATTTCAAGTAACCGCTTCGGGTTATATTTATGGTCTCTCAAAGTACCCCTTATAAAAAGCCAACTATTTACCCTGTAAGGTAAATTTTAAGACCATTTTAACACTTTTTAATTGAGCACCCACTATGTGCCAAGTGCTTTCATAGAAGTCATTTCCTTAGCACACAATCATCGCACCGTTATGCATAAGCAACTCAAAATTTAAATATGTGCTTATTACTTTTCATTCAATCAATTTTCCTTTCATTGAAGCAGTAGTAACATTTCATCAAATCACAGAACGGATTTGGAATTATTCTCACATCCATCAAATTCCTCATTAACATCAAATCTTTATCGCCACTGCCATCATACTAATGGTCACAAGTGACCATCTTCCACCTAGAATATTCCAGCAGTCTCCTCTGGGCACACACAGCTTCCATTCTTGCCGGCTCCAATCTATTCAATACAGAATAGCAAGAATCATCATCTTCAAAGGTAAATCACGTCACTTCATCTCCTACTAAAAACCATCTCGTGTCTTTCGGCTCCATTTTTTGTATACTTGAAAGTTGCTGCAAGAGTAGATGTTAAGGGGT
>NW_021862213.1:0-918 GCF_006229205.1 Suricata suricatta | reverse complement strand
TTAAGAGGTGGAAAAATATGTCTTAGGCAAATTTAGAAAGTTATGCTTGCATATACATATACTTTAGTTATTTTAAAACTTTAAAGTGAAAATGGAAAGTACTTCTGTAACCCTACCCCCATATCACCAATGATAGTTTTTATGTATAGAAGAATGCGTTCTCAAATTCACCAAAAAGCCATACATGCCATACCATACATCATACCATGCAAGAATGCAGATGCAATTTATTTATATTGTCTTTGAATTATTCAGCATACATCACGCATACAGCGTCTTAATATTGGAAGACAAGGGACGTCTGGAAGGCTCAGTCTAATTATCCGACTTTGGCTCGGGTCATGATCTTGCCGTCCATAAGTTGGAGCCCTGCATGGGGCTCTGTGCTGACAGCTCACAGCCTGGAGCCTGCTTCCGATTCTGTGTCTCCCTCTTTCTATGCCTCTCCCCTGCTTGCATTCTCTCTCTCTCTCTCTCTCTCTCTCTCTCTCTCTCTCTCTCTCTCTCTCTCTTTCTCTCTCTCTCGCTGCTTCTCTCTCTCTCTCTTTCTCTTAAATAAATACAAATTCAAAAAGTTAAAATTAGGAAGACAAAATTCTTATCCTGAAAACAAATAGATATTGGGCAGCGTTTTGCCTTATAATAGATGTCATTCCCCCAAAGGAAAGCCTGTGATAAAATCTTGCATGTAGGTTTTTTGAAGTATGCACAGGGAGTGGGAGAAAAGTAAAGAGAAGAAAACAGAAAAGCAGGAAAAGGCATTATCAGAATGTGTCATCAAGCTAATCAGTCTGGGGTCATTGGTCCTCCATCCACGGGTCTCTTTAGAAACCTTATGAAATACATCTCAGAACAGTACTCCTGTAAGGTGGCAAGGTGAAATATTTATTTATTAGCTCCTATCTCTCATTAGTGAAG
>NW_021862212.1:0-918 GCF_006229205.1 Suricata suricatta | reverse complement strand
TGTTTCCATATATTTTTAAATTTCTTCTCTAATTGCCTGATTAGCCTAATCATTCTTGAGTAGGGTGGTTTTAAACTTCCACATTTTTTGAGGTTTTCCAGACTTTTCCTGTGGTAATTTTCAAGTTTCATAGCACTGTGATCTGAAAGTGTGATGGTATGATCTCAATTTGTTTATATTTATTAAGGGCTGCTTTATGCCCCAGTATGTAATTTATCTTGGAGAATGTGCCAGGTGCACTCGAGAAGAAGGGGAATTTCCTAACTTTAGGATGCAGAGTTCTAAATATATCTATCAATTCCATCTGTTCCAATGTGTCGTTTGGGTCCATTGTTTCTTTAGTAATTTTCTGTCTGGTTGACCTATCCATTGCTGTCAGTGGGGTATTAAAGTCCTTTGCAATTAGCACATTCTTATCAATAAGATGGTTTTTGTCTGTGATTAATTGTTTTGTGTATTTGAGTGCTCCCAAATTCGGCACATAAATGCTTATAATTGTTAGCTCTTCCTAATGGAAAGACCCTGTAATTATTATATAATGCCCTTCTTCATCTGTTGTTACTGCCTTTACTTTAAAGTCCAGTTTGTCTGATATAATTATGGCTACTCTGACTTTCTTTTGGCTCCAGTTGCATGATAGATAAAGAGAGAATTCTGAAAGCAGCTAGGGAGAAAAGGGATGTAACATACAAAGGGAAACCTATCAGAGTGGTTACAGACCTATCTAATGAAATTTGGCAGGTCAGAAGGAATGTCAGCCCTTTACGTTCAACCTGAAGATCTCTTCAGGTTGAAAATTAGTCTCTTGTAGACAGCAAATAGATGGATTTTTTTTATCCATTCTGCTACCCTGTGTCTTTCAGTTGGAGCATTCAGTCCATTTACATTCAGTGTAAAATTTGAAAAATGTGAGTTTAG
>NW_021862211.1:0-918 GCF_006229205.1 Suricata suricatta | reverse complement strand
CCCCCCTCCCCCCAAAGAATCACTCTTGTTCTCCAACTTCGTAGAACTATGAAGGCAAAGTTAAAAACTTTATACAAGTTTTGAGTTTTTAAAGTAATGGATAGCTGAGACGGTAATCACTTCTAATAAAAGACTGGCCAGTGCTACCTGTACTTTTTTTTTTTTTAACATAACTGCCTGACATATGAAGATTCTTTCATGAAAACCACAGAGATGTAATAAGCACCGTAGCACAAAACTTGTGTCAGTTTGCTTTGGGGTGATATTTGCAGCGACATATACAACTTTAATAATTCTGTCAAACGTTTGTGGATACCTTACTAATCGCTCAAGTATTTAGGTACAGGAAGACCACACGCGCACTGTATGCATGAATATACGTTTGGATATTGGTACACACACCACACACACATCCACGCCGGAAGGAATCAACTGCCATATTCCAGCACGGACAATGAAAAAGGAAAAATAAACAAGAATTATGTAATTTGATGTCTGCAGCCTCCCTCCCAAAAGGGCAACGCAGGGAAGGTTAAGCTGTTTGAGTACAAAACCCCCCAAACCAAAAAAACAAAAAACAAAACAAAAAAACCCCAGCACACACAACCAGTTGCTTTCAATGGGAGCTTCCCGCCGGCTTTCGCGCTGAGCGAGGAGCAAGGGAGGCGTCGTTTTCGGGGGACTCGGGGGCCGGAATCCCGGCCTCTCCCGCCTCCCCGCCCCCCCTCCGCCAGGGGGTCTTTCAAGGAACGCGGCGGCGGAGCCCCGCGGGAGCCGGTGACAGACCTAGGTGAGCCCCGAGTGCGAGAGAAAGCACCGAGCGCGTCACAAAGCGCCCGGGGCCGCCCCTCTCCCCGTGAGGCGCGGCGGCTCCCGCGGAGGGCCCAGAGGGAAGGGCTGGACGGAAGCCGCGGCGCC
>NW_021862210.1:0-918 GCF_006229205.1 Suricata suricatta | reverse complement strand
AGGGGCAAAATAGGTAGGCAGCCAACAGGGTGTTATTTAATAAATACAACCAGGAGTCAAAAATGTAGAGTAAAAGGCTAAGGGCCATCATTATCACCCCAGTAAAAAGTCATTATCACTTGTATAGTTCCCAGTTCTGAGCTAATCTTACGGTCCAGAATCCACTGGCTGAAGAAGTAGTCAGAAGAATCCCAAAACATCTGGACAAGTACATATTCCGATGATTTCCCCTAGGCCTTACTCAAGGGACCTATAGCTATTTACTTGGGTCACTGTGCAGTGGAGAAAGAAAAATCCTCTGACATTTCAAGAGCTATTGGGTATAGGGCATTGATACCCAGAAAACCAAAATGTCGTGATGTCCCCATTGTTAGAATGGGTGCATGAAATTAAGGTAATAAATGGAGTTGTGGTTAAAACCCAGCTTTATGTGGGCCCACCTGTGGCCACTTCTCTAACATGAGGTATATCATCAGAATTAATATACTTGCTATTTGGAATAATCTCCATGTTGGGTCCTTTGCCAATTGGTAAGAAGTCTCATAATGGGGAAGGGAATGTGGCTACTTCTGACAATTCCTTCAACCCCACCCCCAGCCAAGACATGGACTCAAGAACAATACTGCATCTTGAGGAGGGGGAAAGGAGAGATCATTAATGACATAAAGGATACAAAGAGTGCTTCTGGGTGGCTCAGTCGTTAAGCATCTGACTTCAGCTCAGGTCGTGATCTCCCAGTTTGTGAGTTCAAGTTCCAAGAGACCTGCTTCCAGTGAGTCCTGCTTCTCTCTCTCTTGTCTCTTCCTCTCTCTTTCTGTCCCTCTCTTTCTCTCTCTTCCTCTCTCTCCCTATTCCCCCCTCTGTCTCTCTCTTCCTCTCTCTCCGTCTTTCTCTCTCTCCTTCTTCCACTCTCTCTCT
>NW_021862209.1:0-918 GCF_006229205.1 Suricata suricatta | reverse complement strand
CCATGTAAATGTACCCCCCAAAACTTCAGTAGATTAATTTCTATCTAATTGTAACTCCATGTATTTATTGTATGGAGCTGTTTAACAAAAACTATTTGACCTGCCCCATGAAAGATAAGTAGAAATCAGAATTTAGCCTGTGGTATCAACAGAAAGCCACAGTGATTTTAAAAATGTCTTATTAAAATTATTTTCTTTATCCAGGTGAGTAGAGCACATGCATCTAATCTGTAACTTATATAACATATAATCTTTGAAAGAGCATATTAATCTATTTAATCAGAACATAGGTACTGTTCCTGAGAGACGGTATTACCATTGTTTAACCCTCATGTACCTCTTTAAAAATCCCATTGCCTGTGTCTTCCCAGTGTGGCAGTAACAAAGGGAGTGGTAATTGAAGCTTTCCAAGCCAGACGTCTTCTCTAGCCCATAGATATTCAAAATTTAAAGTTTCTTGCTAGCTAATCTAAGGCTAGGTAACAACGAGGACATTTATTCTCCAAATATTTTTCTTTAGTACTAATTACAAGTAGGGCCGCCTGGGTGGCTCAGTCAGTTAAGCATCAGACTTTTGATTTCAGCTCAGGTCATGATGTCATGGTATGTGGGTTTGAGCCCTGCATCAGGCTCTGCACTGACAGTGTGGAGCCTGCTTGGGATTCTGTCTCCCTCACTCTCTCTCTAAATAAATAAATAAACATTAAAAACAAAACACTGTCAGTCCTGGACAGTTTAAAAATAATACTCAGGTAAACAATTTACAAGCATCCTCTTTATATAGTAAATTAACATAGCATAAGCAAAATTAGATGTGAAGAAAATATCAGAATTCAGTGAATAATAAAAGCTAAAGATCCAAGAATTCCTTTAAAAAAAATTTTTTTTAAATTGTGTGTGTGTGTGTGTGTGTGTGTG
>NW_021862208.1:0-918 GCF_006229205.1 Suricata suricatta | reverse complement strand
GCACCTCGCCTCTTTTGGGCCACGGTGCACTTACCTACGCTGGCACTTACCACACTTCACTTAACTAGTGTTTGAGTTGTAGCTGCTCCTGTATTTCCATATTTCCAAGCAATAAAGTCCTTTAGAGAAAGGGGCTGGGCCTTTGTATTCCACACAGTGCATAACATAAAGCGCAAAATAAATATTTGTGAAATGAGAAAATGAGAGGATATAATTAAGTCTCTTGCTTCTCTTTTGTACTTGGGAGCTTTACGCCCAAAGTGCACGCTTTTAAATCTGAAGGAGAGAATGCATTTCACCTCCTTTCCGCAATAGAATGCAGCCCCCACCCACAATGCTGAAGTTTCCACATCATCTGCCCACGTAGTCTCCATGCATTCATCCCACAGCCCTCTTCACTTAGCAGGGTGGTTTTCCAATTTTATTTTAGCAGCAGAACTCTGGGGTCAAATGAAAGGTTTTGCCAAACCCCAAAAGTAAGACACCAAAAAGCAGCGAAGTAAGGGTGCCTGGTTTACACTCCAGGCCCCTTGCTCCTTTCTGCAGCCCCCGACTCCCCACACTTCACCTCCCCCAAGCCTCTCCCTCCCAGATCCCCAGAGCTCAATGGGCCTCACATTTGCCTCCTACTTGGGCCTTCCTCTCCTTTCCTCCACCTGAGCACCCCCCTCCGCTGCCTGCCGAGTATTTTAACACTAGTCTGGCCTTGACATTCTTTTAATCTGCCACTCTTTGGTGCCATGAAGTCCAAACTCTTTCTGCTGGCTCCCAGGCATGGATGCAGCCAGCCCCACACCCAACCTATGCCCCCCTGCTGGCCTCTACCTACCTGGGTGGCTCAGTCAGTTAAGCCTCCGACTTCAGCTGAGGTCATGATCTCATGGTTTATGGGTTCGAGCCCAGTATCGGGTTCTGTGC
>NW_021862207.1:0-919 GCF_006229205.1 Suricata suricatta | reverse complement strand
TTTTCTAAGCCGGGCGCTGTCTGCCAGGCCTTCTCCATGTCCCCTGGCTGCTCTACGCTCCCGTTATCCTCACATCAAACTCGTCACAGAGGAAGAGAGAGCTGTGCATGCCTGAAAACTGTAGCAAATGCCATGCCTAGAGATACTCTTGAGATGTATGCTAAAAGTGACCAAGTTAGGAATGCCTGGCTGGGTCGGTAGGTAGAACATGTGACTCTTGATCTTGGAATCATGAGTTCTACCCTTGAGGGTAGAGTTCACTTTTTTAAAAATTATTTATTATTTTATTTTTATTAAAACATCTGTAATGCTTATTTATTTTTGAGAGAGAGAAAAGGAGAGAGCACAGATGCACACATGCAGAAGAGGGGCAGAGAAAGGGGGGCAGAGTTTTCAAAGCTGGCTCCACACTGACAGTGCAGAGCCCAATGTGGGCTTCGAACTCATGAACTGTGAGATCATGACCTGAGCTGAAGTCCGATGTTTAACTGACTGAGCCACCCAGGTGCCCCCTATTTATTTTTAAATGTTTATTAATTTTGAGAGAGTGAACAGGGGAGGGGCAGAGAGAGAAGGAGACAGAGACTCCTAAGCAGGCTCCACACGGTCAGCTCAGAGCCAGTTTGGGGGCTCAAACTCCCAAACCATGAGATCATGACCTGAGCTGAAATCAAGAGTCTGACGCTTGACTGACTGAGCCATCTAGGCACACCCCACACATACAAAAATAACTTTTTAAAAAATAAATAAAAATAACGAAATTAGAGGATATACTGATAAACTTGGCCTGGGCTGGTTCTATAGACTAAGTTGTGTCCCCTGAAAATTCATATCCTGAAGGCCGAACCCCTAATGTGAGGATATTTGGAAATGGCTCTTCAGTGCTAATTAAGATGAAATGAGGTTATTAGGAGGGCCC
>NW_021862206.1:0-919 GCF_006229205.1 Suricata suricatta | reverse complement strand
GCCCCGCCAGAGTCTTGATTTAAGAGGAGTTGTCCATTAGGACCCCTTAAATGATACCCCATAACTTAACCATTAATAGTCTACTGTTGACCAGAAGCCTTGCTGATAACACAGAGTGTAGAATTAAGGAAGATGCTGTTAATGGCAAGATCTATCAGGGACAGTGAAATGGGAGAAATTCCAGTATGACCTCTATGCAGATACAATGTGGTAAAGAAGGTGACAGTTCCCACATCTGGTGTAGCAGCAGATATGCTTCTAGAGATGACTGTGCCCCGGTGGCACAGTGTAAAAGTCTGTATGGATCATCATGTCCCATTTTCTGTGGGAACATATGAGAATGTGTCACAGCTAGATACAAGATTAGAGTGTTTGGAGAAGGTCATTTGATAATGGTCTATGTAATGAACAAGAATGGTGTCTTTTAGCAACAGGCTGAGCACCCTGAGTCTGTTAGAATTTTCTTGAAATCAAATTCTGTGCATCCAACATTCTGACTTGTCTCTGGAATATTTGTTCCAACACTGGGTCTGCTTATTTCTCTTATCAGTGTGGTTGATGCTTGGGTCTCTTCAGCAGTTTCTAAGAGTACCAAAGCCCTATAGATTGAAATGACTAAGGTCATAGTCTTGTGCCTTCATCTGCTGTCAGTCTTCAGCTTCCTGGAATGTAATCCCATCCAAAACTCCGACCTTAGTGATATTTACATACTGATGCTTTCCACATATCTCCATTCAAGACCTGTCTCAGGGGCGCCTGGGTGGCTCCGTCGGTTAAGTGTCCGGCTTCAGCTCAGGTCATGATCTCACTGCTCGTGGGTTCAAGCCCCGCGTCAGACTCTGTGCTGACAGCTAGCTCAGAGCCTGGAGCCTGCTTCAGATTCTGTATCGCCCTCTCTCTCTGACCCTCCCCTGCTTGT
>NW_021862205.1:0-1828 GCF_006229205.1 Suricata suricatta | reverse complement strand
TTCCGGGTACCACCCCATGCTAGTGACCAGGCCAAGCACTGTGGCGAGGTCTCGTGTGATCTTCCAAACAACGGGGGACCAGATTCCCCAGCTTACAGAGGGGGTCGCAGCTACATGCCGGAGCCAGACGGGAGCCCATGCCAGCTGTCTCCCAAGACGAGCCTTCTCCAGGGCACCCTGCCGGCACTGTGGCCTCCGGAGAAAGCAGAAGTTAAGTCCTGCCGAGGGGCTGTGCAGGGAAGAGGCTTGGACATCTCTCTTGTCCTCTCCCCCTGGGGGTTATGGGGAAATTTCTTAAAAATAGTTTCTTAATGTTTCCTTATTTTTAAGAGAGTGGGAGCAGGGGAGAGGCAGACAGAGAGGGAGACACAGAACCAGAAGCAGGCTCCAGGCTCCAAGCTATCAGCACAGAGCCCGATGCGGGGCTCGAACTCACGATCTGTGAGATCATGACCTGAGCCGCAGTTGGACGCTTAACTGACTGAGCCCCGTAGCCGCCTAGGAGATGAGGACGTTTCTAGCTAAAAGCCTCCGGCAGGAGGGTGGAAGCCTGTCTCGGCTCTGTCTCAGGGAGCTGTGTGGTCCTGTGCAGGGAAAGGCACCTCTCTGAGCCTCAGTTCCCCCTGTGTGAACTGGGCTGCGACCTGGCACCTCTCACAGGCTGAATCTGCAGATGGGGCTGCCTCTCTAGGAATGTCTCGGGGCTCTGGAACCCCCAGTCCCATCCCTGTCCCCATCCGGGCCTGTCGGCTGCGGGGCTGGCATAGCAACCAGACAGGCCGCGGGAGGCATGTTTGCTGGCGGCCAGGCTGGTGGAGTGGCTGCCTGGGAGTCGGAGTGGGGGAAGCACCCCCAGCTCTAGCCCAAGGGCAGTCATACAGGCCCTGGACCTTCACTTGATGGCCCCCTGCCTCTGTCCCTCTAAGGCTCTGTCCCTCTTCACTGTGCTCACACTGCCCTGCCCCCACCAGGCGGCCAGCAGTCCCGTACCTGTCAGAAGTCTTCTGTGGTCCCAGGATAAAGGGCCAGCCCTCTTTGCGGGCCCTCCCCCTTGGCATCCAGGGCCCGGACGCTCTGCCCTCCTGTTTCTGGGTGCTTCTGCCTTGACGGCCCAGAGCTGGCTGCCCCCCCAGGTCAGCCCCCACCGCAGCCTGGCCCTGGGAAGCTCTACCTTTCTAGGAAGACTTCCCTGACCTTCCCTCCATCATCACCTGTCCCCTTGTCATGGGACCTGCCCTCGGGGGTCGGGGGAATGAGACGGCCTTGGGGACACAGGTGGGGGCTCTGGGCCCAGCCTGAGGCTGCGCGGAGTGTATTCATTCAAGAACCACAAGTGGATGAGTGAGAGCGGCTAAGAGCAGGGCTGGGCCTCGGGCTGTCAAGTAGAACTTCCAGGTGAATCAGCCCATGTTCAAGTATCACCGGGAGGGGGCGCAGCCGGGCAACCCAGGGGCCATGCGGAGGGCTTCTGGGGTGGAGAGGCCTGGCACCCACCTAGAGCAGCCTCGTGGGAAGGGCAAGCCGCTGGGCTGGCCTGGCTGGGCAGAGTGAGGCAGGAGAGGAGACTCCAGACTTCTGGGGGGCGTTGGGGGGAGGGCCTGGTGTCTCCGAGGAAATCCAGGCTCCAGCTCAGGGAGTTGAGGCTCCAGACCTCCCCCGTCTCAGAAGGGCCACTTAGCAAGGTGCCCCCCCTTCCCAACATCAAGCAGGCACAGCAGCAGACAGGGAGCCCGGGGACTGGCCCCCTGCAGTGTCCACACTGCTGAAAACAAAGCTTGGGACAAATCCTTTAGACACCGCCTCAGCCCTCGTGTTTCACACAGGACAG
>NW_021862204.1:0-919 GCF_006229205.1 Suricata suricatta | reverse complement strand
GGACAGTGGGCAGAGGTGCGGCAGGCCCCCAGGTATGCCCGCTCCCCCCCACCCCCACCCTCTGTGGGTCCCGGGACAGCGGGCAGCTGCAGTCTGGCCCCCAGGTACACCCGCTCCCCCCTACCCCCCGTGGGTCCTGGGACAGCGGGCAGCTGCAGTCTGGCCCCATTCCCGGAGGCTTTGTACGGATCCCACTGTGTCCGCCCTCCTCTCATGGACCCTCACTGTGGGGGAAATGTGGTCGGACCAGAGGCATTCACCATAGCCACTGCTCTCTAAGCGGGGTTTCTTTGACAAGTTCTTTGACACTGGGCCTCTTGTGGGTCATTCTCGTCAGGCTGTGTCCTCCTGCTAGGCTCTCGTCCTTAAACTGGTTCCAGAGCCACACATGTTGCAATGTCTTAGCTTCATTGTAAGTTAAATGTGGTTCTGGTTATTCTTAGATAATGAAGTTATTACTGAGCAGCATTTCAAAACTACTTGGAAATGCCCTATTTTTTTTTATCATTCACAAAGACTTATTAAGTGTCTGATTGGGGATGACCCCCTTTTTGCAATAAGTTTTCAGGTTTAAGCCTTGCTTTCTGGGCATTTGCACACACTTGGGAATGAAGCGTTGCTGCCCATCCCCCGAGCTGGGTCCTCAGGGTGGTGTTTCTGGAAGGCTCGAGAGGCTGGGGCAAGCAGAGAAAGCCGCAGAAATAGACGGCAGGGGCTGCAGGGCCCCGGTCGGCTCTGTCCTGCTCAGTGTGGGAAGGCTGCGCTCTGGGAGGCCCGGGGTCCCATTTGGGCCACGCCGTTGCTTTCTGCTGGAAAACCCAGTGCTGGTAGTAGGCATTACCAGATACCTGCTCTGGGCTGTATGTTGTAGGAGATGCAAAGGAAAACTGACCCCCGCTTCCTGCCCTCAGCGTGCTTA
>NW_021862203.1:0-919 GCF_006229205.1 Suricata suricatta | reverse complement strand
ATGAAATGTACTAAAAGAATGTGAAAGATGAATTACTTACACAGGGCTGTGCTCAGAGAGGGTGCTAGGTGAATACCATTTGACTAGATCATTCAAAATGAGGGGTCTTATGTAGCTTGTTCTAATAGCCTTATGGGTGTGTGATGTGCTTGGGGGTGGCAGCAGCCGCCAGAGATGGGAGAATGAGATGGGACCAGTGCATGGCTGGCAAGATCTGGGTGGGAGGTGACTTCTCTTTCAGAAAACCTCCATTCATTCAGACATTCATATGCTGAATATTATGTCCTGCACTGGGAATATAGGGATGAACCAGGGAGGGATATAAGCATGTGTCACAAACGAAGGCACTTCAAGGGCCATGTGATGTGTTCAGCAAGGACAGAATCTCCAGCATCTGGCCTGGCTTTGGCATATAATTGCAGTTAGTCCTTAAGCAGGTGGGTTCGAAGCCAGAGATACCCAGATGCTAAACTCTTCCCAACCTTGGGCAAGAGCTGGAGCCTCTTTGTGCCACAAAAGAGAAAGGCAACACTTCTCAGGGTAGTTATCAGGAAGAAATGAGCATAGGTGTGTGTGTCATGCTCAGTAAAAGGCAGCAATCATCATCATCAGCCCCCTCCTTCTCCTCCTCCTTGTTATTATATTATCCTTAATTTTGTTTCAGTTCATGCAAGAGATACAGAAGAAATACAAAGCATATTCTCAGCGCTCCAGAAATTTACTAGCTGGGGGCGCCTGGCTGGCTCTGTCAAAGGAGCACGTGACTCTTGATCTCAGGGTTGTGAGTTCAAGCTCCATGTGGGTTGTAGAGCATGGAGCTTAAAAATTTATTTACTTAAATAAATAAAACAAAAAAGAAAAGAAAACAGAAACTCCCTAGGTAGTTGGAGAAGGAGTACATACCCATGAGAGAGGATTG
>NW_021862202.1:0-919 GCF_006229205.1 Suricata suricatta | reverse complement strand
GCTTTACCTCATGTTGAAGTATAAATAAAGCCCATATCCAGAAAACTACCACACAGTATTTCTATTTCATAAGTATCTCAGGAAGGTATTAATAATGTTTAGCTCCCTGATGGACACTTTCACCAGATCTTGGATCTCCTATGCTCAGGGAAAAAAGTACATTTGTTGAAAGACCTATTCATTCCCTAGTGGAGTGCTTCTCAAACTTTAATGGGCATAAGATTCACTGGAGAATTTGGCATTATACATTACCATGTTACACTCCCTGGAGAATCAGCTTCAGGAGGTCAGGAGGAGAGAGGTTTAGAAATCTGTGGTTTGGGGGCACCTACGTGACTCAGTCAGTTGACTGTCTGACTCTTGATTTCAGCTAAGGTCATGATCCCATGATCATGAGATCAAGCCTCGCATTGGGTTTCTCTCTGAACGTGGAGCCTGCTTAGGGTTCTCTCTCCCCCTCTGCCCTTACCCTGCTCATGCTTGCTCTCTCTCTCTCTTTCAGTGAAAGAAAGAAAGAAAGAAAGAAAGAAAGAAAGAAAGAAAGAAAGAAAGAAAGAAAGAAAGGGAAAGAGGAAAGAAGAGAGAAAGGAAGGAAGGAAGGGAGGGAGGGAGGGAGGGAGGAGGTAGGAAGAAAGGAGAAATCAAATCTGTTTTAATAAGAGCCCCAGTAGACTCGGAGGCAGTTGGACTCAGACCACACTTTGAAAAGCTCTGGGCACGTTCCCCGGGGAAAAACCCGAAGAGGCACATTCGCTATCAGTAGGGAAAGTGGAGGCAACGTCACACAGCGGTTAAGAGCGCGCTGTCTGGCCCGTTGCACGTTGCTGGACGCGTCACAAGTACTCTGTAACGTCTAGTTCTCTTAGTGTCCCCTCTAACGCCGCTGCTGTAGTTCTTACACACTGATTGCACCTTGTTG
>NW_021862201.1:0-919 GCF_006229205.1 Suricata suricatta | reverse complement strand
ACACACACACACACACACACACACACACACACACACACACACGAGATATAGAGATTTATTACGGGAATTGGCTCATGTGGTTATAGAGGCCAAGACGTTCCAGGATCTGCAGTCTACAAACTGGAGAACCAGAAGAGTCAATGGAGTAAATTCTAGTCTAAGCCCAAAAATCTGAGTCTGCAAGCCCAAAGAACCAGGAATGGTGATGTTTGGGACAAGGGGAGATGGGCATCCCAGCTCAAGCAAAGAACAAATTCACTCATCCTCTGCCTTTATGTTCTATTCAGACCCTCAGTGGGTTGGGTGATGTCTGCCTGCTTGGGGAGGGGTATCTTCTCTACTCAGTTTACCTATTCACATTTCAAAGATATACCAGAAATGTTTATCAGAGATCTGAGCACCCTTCAGCCCAGTCAAGCTGACACATAAAACTAACCATCACAATCCACTTCTTGTCAACGTGGCATCCATAAGCATCTCTTAAAATCACATTTAATCTTCAAATAAATAAAAAACAAAGTCATAATTCCTTTGAACATGATACATGAAAATCCATGAATCCCTACTCCAGAAGAGGAGGCAAAGTCCTGAGTGGTGTTTACTCTTCTCCTGATATCCCGTAATTTAAAATTAATAAATAAAATTAGCCATGTTTAAATACTGATCTAAAACCAATACATTTTATGTTAATGGTAGGCAATCGGAGAGGAAAAGAAACAAAGATAGGGCTGTCTGCCTGCAGACAGATGGACAGGGAGAGAGACGGGCAGAGTCACAGCAAAATCGGGAAGAAATACTCATGACACTACAGTTCTCATTTCTGTAGCTGATCACATGCATGTAGCCACCTCTTCAGTCATCCCTTCTGTATTCCCTTTGTGTACAGCAAGCACCAGATGGCCATGGTTCTTTACTTGTG
>NW_021862200.1:0-919 GCF_006229205.1 Suricata suricatta | reverse complement strand
GAGCTCTTCCCTCTGAGGACTTGCTCCCTGGCCTCATCTCCAGTCGAGTCTCGTAGTACGGAACCCCACCAGCTTCTGTATTTATCATCACCCGGAACATGTTTGTATAAGACCATCTGGGAAAGAATAGCAAAAACATATCTATTATCATTCTGATTCATTTTATGGATCATTCCCTTCAGATGTTTGAAAACAAGGAATCCTAACACATGTGAAAAAAGTAACTTCTTATTGCTTTGTGGTCTTTGGTTATCTTTAAAGACTGCTTTATTTCATCTTCAGGCCATAACACACCTCGAAACAACAGCCTACATCTTGATGATCTACAGGAATTTACAAGGACATAGGCTTGGACTATCTAAAGCATCTCAGAAAAAAGTTTGGTAACAGCTTTATTGAACTATGATCCACAAGCCATAGCATTCACTCTTTTAAAGTATACAGTTCAGTGGTTTTTAATCTATACACAGAGTTGTGAAATCATCATCACCCCAAAACAAACCTCCAGGGTGACTCAGCTCTGGCCTCCAGGCCTCGCCACCCCAGCTTCAGGCAACCGCTGATCTATTGCCTGGGGTTCTGGGTTGGCTTTGAGTGGACATTTCATGTCAAGAAATCCCACAGGATGTGGCCCATCGCTATTGTTTCTTTCACTTAGCATGGTGTTTTCGAGGGTCATCCATGTTGTAAAGAGTATCAGTACTTCATTCTCTTTTTTACAAAATATCAAATATTCCACTGTGCAAAAACACACATTTTGTTTACCCATCCATCTGTTGATGAACATTTGGGTTGTTTCCAAATTCGGCTATCATGAAAAATGCCAACAACAACTTCAGTGTTCAAGTTTTCGCGTAGACATGAGTTTTCAGTTCTCTTCTATGTGGGGGTAGAGCTGTCCGGTCATATGGCAACTCCA
>NW_021862199.1:0-919 GCF_006229205.1 Suricata suricatta | reverse complement strand
AAAAAAAACCTGAAGATTGCAGTGTATAATATCTCATTTAATAGATTTTTATTAAACAAATATATATCGAGTTTATTCATGTAATAAATGCTTGTTAAGTATCGTTTTGCTCGGGCATTCTGCTACATAATGGGAACACAAAGCCAAAATACATAGTTCTTGCTTTGAAGGTGACAGATGAGAAAGGAAATGGACATAAAATTAGCAATTGCGGTGAAAGGACAGATAACAATCAAAGAATTCCACAGAATGCACTAGCAGCCCAGGAGAGAGCATAGACTTCACACAGGCAACGTCAGGAGAGCTGAACTTGAAGGTAGAGGAGAGTCAAGTCTATGAGTGCATGGGGAAGAGTCCAGGAAGAAAAAGCTGCATGTGGTGGTGAAGGCATCCTGTGTTCCAAACTACTGAACACCAGTGGTTCAGGATGTCTGGAGTGGTGGGGAACGAGTCTGAAGAGATGAGAAAAGATATTTTAGATTATGTCAGTTAGGTGGAGGCAGTGAGACACTACTAATAGCTATTATTATTAAAAGTAGCCACACTTCTCATTCTTCTGTATGCTAGGCCCTAAGCCAAGCTCTTTACATACAAAATCTCGATTTAATCCTTCATAACCACTCTAATCCTCAATTTTAAGGTTTCAAGCTTGAGCATAGCACGATACAATCTGTGTAGAAACGTTATTCTACCACTCTTGAGAAAATGTTGCTGTCAAGTAAAAAAAAAAAAAGATACAAAATGGGTTATGTAGCTACTTAGCAAAATTATATGTACTAGAGCAAGGAACAAGATTGGAAAGATTAGAGGTAGCCAATTATTTTATTCTTCTCATCTACTTTGAAAGTTTCTAAAATATCCATTTGTTGATTTAAAAATAAGAACAATGCGTTATTATAGAGGAAGCAGGGAAAGGAGA
>NW_021862198.1:0-919 GCF_006229205.1 Suricata suricatta | reverse complement strand
ACTAAATTAGTACTTAAGTCTCAATTTCTATGATATCAGAGAAGAATAAAAGCTCAGAATGAATGATAAGCAACCATCTCAAAAGAAATAAACTGTCCATAATTTGGCTATTGTTGATAGCACTGCTATAAACATTGGATATAGCACTCCTGTATATTTTGGATAAATTTCTAGTAGTGCTATTGCTGGGTCGTAGGGTAATTCTATTTTTTATTTTTTATTTTTTATTTTTTGAGGAACTTCCAAACTATTTTCCAGAGGGCACTTGCTGGGATGTTGTACTCAAGTGATAATTCATGGGAATCTACTACCGAAGCCAAGAGTAGACTGCATACACAGTATGTTAGCTAACTTGACAATAAATTATATCTATAAAAAGATATAAACTAAAAGAAAATATAGAGAGCAGGATAAATTATTTTTTAAAAATGATAGAGAAAAATATATATGAGAGAGACTCAAAAGAGCCAAATAAAGGCTCTTTGTGAAGGTTAATAAAATTGATAAACTTCTGATAAGACTGATAAGAGTAGCAAAGGCATAAGTAGTCAATATTAGGAATAAAAAGGAGGTATAGCTGCATTGTTGCAGATATGAAATAGGTAAAAAGATATTAAAACAATTTTATTCCAATAAATTTGAAATTTAAATAAGGTTGACACATTTCTAACACAACGTATCTAAAAACTAACTGAAAAAGAAATAGAAACCCAATTAAAGAAATTACATCATTTTTGCAAAATTTTTCCCAAAATGAAAACAAGATAAAGGTCTCTTCACCACCGAATTTTAACCAAACATTGAGAGAGCAAATATTTGCAATATTACATAAATTCTTCCAAAGAATATAAAACAGGAACTACTCTCTAACTCATTCTATGATGCCAGCATAATATTGATGTCGAAATCTGAGGATAGC
>NW_021862197.1:0-919 GCF_006229205.1 Suricata suricatta | reverse complement strand
GTGAGGACGCAGGAGACTGGCCCACCCTGCCCACCATGACTCCTCCCCATTCTTGGTTCTGTTCCCTTTCTGATCTGCTTTCCTGTTCCTGCAGAGACAGAGCTGGACTGTGTCCATCCACTTGTTGGACTCTGTACTGATATCTTACTTCCCTACTGAAAATGAGAATCCAGTTAGGAATTTGTGTTCTTGGTATGTGGGGTTGATGAGGTAATAGAAGAAAAAATTTGTAAAGTTGTGACAGAAAATAAATGAAAGCACTGAGAACCTTCTATATTCTGTGTGTTTGTTATTCTGAGTCTGCAGCAGGTGAGGACAGGAGAGGGCTGTGAGGTGCCCAGATGGACAGGGCCTGTGCCCAGTCGGTGCTCTGTGCATCATTGGAGTGACCTGCTCACTCCTCAGCTGGGTCATGTGTCTGCTCCTTGTCCTTGCCGCTTATGTGGAACCTTGTCTCACTAGGACTGTGACCACAGGTACATAGATGTCACCTGTCACCAGAACCTTGTGCAGTAAGAGCTTCCTGTGACTGGGTCAGCCCAGGCTCCACCCTGGGTCATGCCCTCAGCTCCATTTTTTGGGTGTTATTTTTCTTTGTTTCTGTGGAGCATCATCTGTTCTTGCTCTTGTGTCTGAGTTCCCATCTCATTCTCCCCGGGTGACCCCGGCAGTTACAGCAGCAGGAGTCCTTTGGGCTGTCGTTCCCACAGGCCTTGATGGGCCTCTGCCCATCTCCTGGAGGTAGAGAGAGAAGGAATCTGAGAGTTTCTTATTCTTTTTCAACTTTAGTTTGTTTCTACCTTCCCTGCCTCTCTGCCCCCTCTCCCTGCCCTTAGTTCTAGAGATGCTGGTGCAGGCTCCCATCTAAATTCATGGATTTATAAGGCAGGGTCTCACATAGATTTCGTTGGAGAAAGAG
>NW_021862196.1:0-919 GCF_006229205.1 Suricata suricatta | reverse complement strand
TAACTCCCCCCTTCCCAGCATTGCTGAGGCAAATCTGGGCGTTTCTTTTGATATTCATTTGACTCTGTTTACCTGGTAACTGACCTTGGTCAGCTGCTTTGTTTTCCCGCCTTGAAACCTTCGTAAGAGACAGTTTTCTGAACAAAGCTCTCCCTCTTTCGCCTGATCGGAAACCGTGAGTGCTGTCTTTACTCTCTGCGTCTCCCTCTCCTGCCCCCTTTTTCTCTCCCTCCCTCAGAAGGACCCGCGACGGAGGCGCGCTCAAAGCCGCCTAGACCTGGCATCGCCAGCGCACCGCGGCACCTGTAAGTGCCGCCCCACCCGGGGTGGAAGCAGCGGACGGGGCGGGCGAGCAGGGCCGCGGCCACCGGGTTAAGACAGGTAGGTGCTCTCCAGAGTGGGAAAAGCCGCTTGGTAAGGGGACGATGGCAGAAAAAATGATGCGCAGACCTAATGACCAAAAAGAGCACGGCCGTTCTCCAGGAACGGGACGTGCGGCTACGTGACGATGTGGAGGCATGGACGTTTAGGGGCGCCTTATTTACGGTTCAGTGGGGGGCAGTCGCAGAAATAAAATCACACCCACTCGTTCTTGGGTCTCCATGGGTTACTTTAAAGAGACACACAAGAAACTGCTAAGATGAACCACCTCGAAGAAGAGGGTGGAGGACAGAGAGGGGAGGGGAGGCTTTTTTTTAACCATTTTTTTCACTAGTCCACTATTTATCAGGATTAATAATTTTTTTAATGTTTTTTTAATGTTTTTTATTTTATTTTTGAGGGACAGAGAGAGAGAGAGTGCGAGCAGGGGAGGGTCAGAGAGAGAGGGAGACACAGAATCTGAAACAGGCTCTGAGCTAGCTGTCAGCACAGAGCCCGATGCGGGCCTCGAACCCACGAACCGTGAGATCATGACCTG
>NW_021862195.1:0-919 GCF_006229205.1 Suricata suricatta | reverse complement strand
CTAGATGTCCCTCTGATGTTAGCTTGCTTTCTCTTTTACCACACTCTATTCTTTGCCTTTGTTACAAATCTTAGGTGATTATGCTCTGCGTAGTGTGTGAGCCTTTCTATTTATTTAAATATGTGTGACACTATAGTCATCATTCAGATCTCCATTTAGGGAATGAATAAGTCACAGAATAAAAGGCAAAATGTAGGGAATATAGTCAATGATATTGTAATAGTGTTGAATGTTGACAGATGGTAGTTACACTTGTGGTGAGCACAGCATAACATATAGAGAAGTTGAGTCACTATGTTGTGTACCTGAAACTAACGTAACATTGCATGTCCACTATACTCAATTTTTTTTTAATTTAATAGATTTTGCAATGCTTGGCCTCTTTATCCTGCACTGATCTCCTGTCCACATCAGCCAGCTCTTGTGTGTGCATCTTGAATTTTAATATAGTTTGAACCTGCCCAATCTTCAGTGTAAGAACCCAGTCTCATCCTCCATCCCTCCTTCTTTCTTGCTAAAACCTTTTCCTTTCTCTGGTTTATTAAGTAATAAAATACTTACTCCTTATCTATCAACACACTCCTTAATTCACTTTATTTTTTTTCTTACAAGTTTTTATTGAAATTCCAATTACTACACAGTGTAATATTAGTTTCAGGTGTAAGATTTAGTAATTACATACAACACCTAGGGCTCATCACAAGTGCCTACCTTAATGTCTCTCCTATTTAATCTATCCCCACCCACCTCCTCTCCAGTAGCTCTCTGTTCTCCATAGTTTAAAGTCTGTTTCTCAGTTTGCCTCTCTCTCCTTTATTTTTATTTAATTCACTTTCTTATATTTTACACATTTGATGTTTTAGATTCCATGATTCACATTTTAAAATCTTGCAATATCTAACTGCGTTTTCTGTTTTCC
>NW_021862194.1:0-1828 GCF_006229205.1 Suricata suricatta | reverse complement strand
AGTTAATAGAATCTGTGCTTGGCTGGAAACCTAAATACAAGCTACATACAGCTCCTTATCAGTAAGATAGGGAATATTTGAATCTCCGCCTGATTACTTTGTCTAACCAACTGTCAAAAGATTGAGAAGAGATTATTTAAATCATATTTAAAAACTCTAAAAGTGGCACACTGTTAAAGAATCTTGACAGATAAGAATCCGTCAATAGAAAGCAAGGCTTTTGGTGTAGACTTGGCCTGAAAGTCATGTGGGGTTTACACTGGTCATAGTGCTTTATGGTAGTTTTACCTCCATGCGGGCTACCCGAGTTTAGCTTAGCTTCTGCAAGTAAACCAGATGAACTTTCTAATAACATTTTTGAGCATAGTTGGCACACAATGTTACATTAGTTTCAGATGTACAATGTAGTGATTTAACGTCTCTATATGTTATGTTATGCTCACTACAAGTGTAACTACTGTCACCATGCAATGCTATTACAATACCATTGTCGGTATTCCCCATCCCACCTTCCTATGCCTTTTATTCCCCATCCATAACCGGCAGCCAAAGCCTGTATCTGCCATTCCTCTTCACCATTTTGCCCCTCCATCCAACCTTGTTCTATCTGTCAACCATCAGTTTGTTTTCTGCTGTATTTATAGGTCTAATTCTAGGGGCGCCTGGGTGGTTTAGTTAGTTGAGCATCTGACTCTTGGTTTCAGCTCAGGACACGATCACAGGGTAATGGGATTCAGCCCAGGATGGGCTTCTCACTAGGCATGGAATCTGCTTAACATTCTCTGTCTGTCTCCTTCCTTCTCTCTCTCTCTGGCTCATGCTGTCTTTTTCTAACAAAAGAACATAAAAATTAAAATATATATATATAAGTCTAATTCTACTTTTTATTTGTTTTTTTTCATTTGTTTTGTTTTTTTAATTCTACATATGAATGAAATCATATGGCACCTGTCTTTCTCAGTCTGACTTATTTCACTTAGCATAATACCTTATTGGTCCATCTGTATTGTTACAAATGGCAAGATTTCATCCTTTTTGAGGCCGTGTAATAGTCCATTGTATATGTGGCATGTACATATATACATACACATGCATATGTTTAATACATACATACACACACCACAGCTTGGCCAATAAGTATTGCAAGGGAGGCTAAAACAAGCATTCTAGTGTTTTCAGTATTAAAAGAAAGATCTTTTTTTTTACTCTGTTTTTCAGCCAGCCTCACAGTCATTAACATTGAGCCAGTGTTCCATCTATTCAGACTTACTTCATATATTTCATTGCTATTAAAATAAAGTCATAGTTTTGGGGATACAGAAACTAGAATAATAATTGGAACACGAAAGATAAACATTTGTTGAAACAAGGTAATACCAAATGTCACCATGGGTAGAAATTGTATTTTCTTCAGCAGAGCAAAACAAAACCTGTTTTTACTTGTGTGAAAAAAAAGTTTCAAAGATATAAAGTGGATAGTACAAAGAGACCTTACATAAAAATATATCACAAAATTGATGTTTTCTGTAAGCAATCAAAAGTATCTGAAATTAGTCATTTGATATCAGAATCAAATATCCAACAAAATATTTTAAATATTTTATAGCAATATGAGCTTATTAGTTTGGCAAGCTATAAAACAATTTGAATTCTTGGGGAAAATGATGGTCGGGGTACCTGGGTGGCTCAGTCGGGTGAGTCCGACTTCAGCTCAGGTCATGATCTCACAGTTGGTGGGTTTGAGCCCTGCCTTGGGCTCTGTGCTGATGGCTCAGAATCTGGAGCCTGCTTCGGATTCTGTGTGTCCCCCTCTCTTTGCCCCTCCCCT
>NW_021862193.1:0-919 GCF_006229205.1 Suricata suricatta | reverse complement strand
CAAGGGAAGTGTGGCTGCCGCTCACGTCCCCACCTGCCAGAGCTCAGTCCCGCGGTTCAGCCCCGCCAGGAGGGGAGCCTGGGAACCTGGTCTTCCTGGGAGCCCCAGAAAGGGAATCGTGACCAACACAGAGCTCTTCCTCGGCCCCCGGGGGGATCCAGAGAGAATATTCCCCCCGTAAGGAAGTGCAAGAGGCTGAGGCCAAGACATTCTCACGAGCAAGGATGTGGAGGCAGAATGTTGGGTCAGATTTCTGTGGACTATAAATTACTATCAAGCGGTGGTTCTGTGTTAAATGAAGTTGGAGCACCGTTAACGTCCCCAAGAGCACTCGCTGTCCCCAAGAGCACCTGCTGTCCCCCAAGAACGCTCGCTGCCTGAGGGACTCTGACTGCGACAAGGGGGCTTCCATACCAAGGTGTGCCCCCTTCAGCTCAGCCCCCACCACGCCCCGTCCATGGAAGCCTGGACACCGAGGACAGGCCGCCCTCAGGCCGCACGTCCAGCAGACCCATCCCGGGCTGCCCGCCACTGGCGCCTCATCTCCAGAACCACGTCCTGAACCCAGGCCGCCAGCAGAGCCGGGAGGTGGCGTCGGCGCCCCCGCACACCCCCTGCACGGCCTGCACAGCGGGCGTTTTCCACACGTGGCCACGCCCTGGAGGTCGTCACAGAAGGCCTACAAGCCATCTATGCCCCCATCTGTGTGTCTGTCTGTCCGAAGTCACTCTTCCAGGCAGGGTGCTCAGCCTATCCACACTGGGCAGCCCAGAAACGTGAGGGGGTGAAGGCACCCCAAGACAGCCCCCCAAGGGGGGGTGTTGTGAATGAACACGTCTGACCCAGGGACCGCCCTGCGGGTGTGCACTCAGGCTCCCCGTGAGATGAAGCCGCAGCCAGTGCTGGTGAACACAACCCT
>NW_021862192.1:0-919 GCF_006229205.1 Suricata suricatta | reverse complement strand
CCTCCCCATGACCTGGAGCCTCTTCCCTACATCTTCGGATCCCAGAATCCCCCCTTACAGGGCAGAAGCCCCCTTCTGACTTGGGGCCTTCCCTTCTCTGACTCATGTTCTTCCTCCTCCTCCTTCTGACCTTGGATTCTCCGACACTTATACAGCTCCCCAGCTGCAGACCAGGGGCCCCCCCTCGCTGTGACCAAGAGGACTCTGGTCCTTGCACCAGACTGTCCTGCAGACTGGTGACACCGGCAGTCTTAGGGGAGAGGCAGGAAGGGGAAGCTGGGAGGGATGGGACATCTCCATGGGCTCTCCCCAGCCCAGCAGGAGAAGGGGGCTCTGCCAGATGCCAGGAGGGGGGAACTACTCTGTCTAGGGGAGCCCAGGCGTCAGTCTGCGGTGGCCATCAGGGTCACCTCTTTACTGACTGCAACCCCAGAATTTCTGAGCCGGCAGGGCCGAGACGGGGCCTGAGATCTTGCATTTCTAACTAGGTCCCTGGTGAGGCGGCTGCTGTCCGTTAGGACTGGACTTTGAGAACCACTGATGCACATGATCTGCCCCTCAGTTTGGGCATCCATTAACCGGGTTCCACGGGGCGCCTGGGTGGCTCAGTCGGTTGAGCGTCCGACTTTGGCTCAGGTCATGATCTCACAGTTCATGGGTTCGAGCCCTGCATCTGGCTTTGTGCTGACACTAACCAGAGCCTGGAGCCTGTCTTCAGATTCTGTGTCTCCCTCTCTCTGACCCTCCTCGGCTCGTGCTGTCTCTCTCTCTCAAAAATAAATAAAAGCATTAAAAAAATTTAAAAAAACAAACAAACAAACAAACAAAAAAAAAACCGGGTTCCAGTCACAGATCTGCCCCCTGCTGGCAAGGGGCCTCTAAGACAAAGAAATTGCTCCTTCAGCCTAGCTTTGTCTCC
>NW_021862191.1:0-919 GCF_006229205.1 Suricata suricatta | reverse complement strand
AAAAGGCAGGCAGGCACAAAAGAAGATCCAGTATCCAATCCTGTGTTGGAAGTGCGCAGATCTAGACGGCCACGGGAAAAACCTAGAAGTGGCTTCGATGGGTGCTGAGGATGGACGGAGAACAACAGGAGGAAACCGCCTGGTGTCTCGGAAGTAGTTGTGTCTTGAAACAGGTGTAAATTCCATCATGACCAAATTGTCAAAAATATTTAACCGAATACTTCTATCACTTTATTGTTTGTAAATGACACTTGAATGAAACAGAACCACCAAGCTGAACTTACGGGATGGCAGAATACAGGGAGACTCCACTGAGAAGTGAATGGAATTAGCTGGCCTGGCCTGGAGCTACTGAGAACACACAGCAGACAGCACCTCCGAGCCCCGTGAGGGAAACCCATAAAATAACTGCTGTTTATTTAACATGGAGTAGAAGCAAATACATTTGAAAAGTTACACCAAAATCTTATTGGACATTTTGAATAAGCAAAAGAGGGAAAAAAATCAACTAAATTATAGTAATTTCCCAAGCTGAAATGCAAAGGTTACATTTTTAAAAGTTTATTTATTTTGAGAGAGAGAGCGAGAAAAACAAAGAGGGGTAGAGACAGAGGGGGAGAGAGCATCCCAAGTAGGCTCCATGTACTGTCAGCACAGAACACAATGCGGGGCTCGAACTCACGAACCCTGAGCTCATGACCGGAGCTGAAACCAAGAGTTGAACGTGTCACCAAGAGTCTGGGTGATGATCCAAAATACAAATTAAAAAAACACAAACATTCATCAGGTGATGGACATTTGGGCTCCTTCCATGTTTTGGCTATTGTTGACATTGCTGCTATGAACATTGGGGTACATGTGCTCCTATGCATCAGCAATTCTGTCTCTCTTGGGTAAATCCCCAGCAATGCTATTGCTG
>NW_021862190.1:0-919 GCF_006229205.1 Suricata suricatta | reverse complement strand
AAAAAAGGGGGCGAAGAATGAGGATTTAGTGGAGCCTCTTTGATCCAGCTAACAGGTTCTAGAGGTGTCAACTCTTTGTAGCACCTGATGCATACTCACCTCTACTACATCCAGTTTTTTCCTGAATCAAATGCAGATCTTGAAGCAATTCTCCCAATTCTTCATAATGTAGGCAAGTAGTTGTCAAATTTATTTTGGTTTAGAATTATTAGAGATACAGACATTTGGGCACAAACACAGAAATTAGGCCATGAGCTGTGGTATGGGACTAGATAATTTGCATTGCTACCAGTGCTGATTCTACTGGTTTGGGAACCTCGCTTGTAGGGCAACTGTTACAAGGTGATCTTTGTTACTATAAAATAGACATGTACTAATCATGGGTTTAACCTAAGTTACATTTCCAAAAAAGACTGAGTATGTCCAGTTCCACAGACCAGTCCACATTTTTGAAAATAAAATCATGACATGCAAATATCTTAGCTGGAACTCTAAAGGCTAAAATTTATTCCATCCTGGACCATTGTCTTCACAAATAAGAAATACACTGACTCCAGTAATCATTAAAATTACCTGTCTTTGCTCCAAGCCAAAATGAGAAAGTAATGAGGCCAAGATGGAGGAGATCTCCTCTGTAGATGTCAACCAAATCAACTTCTGACAATATAGGACTGAATCCTATTTATGTGACAGAATTGTTCCCCCAGTAGTGGGGGAAAAGTAATCAGGAATATTTGCATTGAGTTGCATTTTCTTTATGACAAAAATCATGCTATATTTCTTGTTGGGATCTCAGCATTATTCTTTTTTTTTAAATTTTTTTAATGTTTTATTTATTTTTTGATACAGAGAGAGACAGAGCATGAGAGGGGGAGGGGCAGAGAGAGAAGGAGACACAGAACTGGAAGCAGGCTCCAGA
>NW_021862189.1:0-919 GCF_006229205.1 Suricata suricatta | reverse complement strand
AGAGGGACCACAGAGCAGGCTGGGAGGTGGCAGTATGCTGGGTGTCTGAGGGAGGTCAGGAGGGAGGGGTGGGGTGGGGAGAGGGAGGGGAAGGGGCGGAGGAAGGAAGAGGAGGGGGAGGGAGGGAGAAAGGGAGGGGGAGGGACAGAGGAAGGAAATAGGGGGAGAGGGGGAGGGAAGCAGACACTGATGTTCTAGCACGTTCTTCATTTAAGGTGAAAGTTCGCAGGATATTTAATATGATTGGAGGTGATTTCATTAGCTCTGATTGAATTTTGCTTTTTTGAAAAGGCTGATCATCATCATCATAATAAAATGATAATAATAATAACAGCTACTACTTATAGAGCATATAGATATCTAGATATAGATACACATAGATACATACATATATGGATACATATAGATACATAGATACATAAACATACATACAGAAACATACTTATATAGATACATACATATAAATACAGCATGGCAGGCACCCTCCCGCACACACAGGCACACGCACACACCATACATATACGTGCACGTAGCACACGCGTGGCCCTCACAGCGGCCCTGAGTAGCTGCTGTCACCACCATCCCGTCAGCGACCGCGGACACAGAAGGGCCGAGGAGCCCGCACACTTTATCATACTTTCTTGTAGCTGCAGAGCGTTGTGAGTGGACCCGATTCAGCTCCAGACCCCGAGGCCCCGCCCCTCCCAGACCCCGAGGCCCCGCCCCTCCCGCCCAGCACCGCCTTCTCTTCCCCTGCTCCCTATCCCTTCCTCTTTGGAGACACGACGGCAATCATCTCTCCGCTAGCCCCTCGCTCGGCCTTCCGGAACAGGAATATCTTTCCCGCGTTTAGGTGTCTAGTTACTGCGTCTGGAACTTTCCCGTTAACGACTTTGCCAGTAGCTATGAACACCCTTCG
>NW_021862188.1:0-919 GCF_006229205.1 Suricata suricatta | reverse complement strand
AATATCCCTTCATCTTGTTGCTGCTGTGACTTATCTTTAGTTTTGTTGGAGGCTGAGAAACAGAATGAAGGGTTTTGATATAAAAGAAGATGTGAGCAGAGAAGCGTTCATGCTCAGTAAAATAAATAGGCAGATGGTACATGAGAAATCGTCTGTTATATCTTATGATCTAGATTAGTTTAGGATAGATTTAACTATTTGAAAGGTCTTCTTTCATAAACTAATAATTTTTAAATTTACATAATAACCTCAAGTTTTATTTCTTTATATTGAGAGAGAGAGGGAGAGAGAATCCCAAGCAGGCTTGATGCCAAAACAGCCCAACACTGGGCTTGAACTCACAAACTGTGAGATTATGACCTGAGCCAAAATCAAGGGTCGAATGCCTAACTGACTGAGCCACTCAGGTGCTCTCCAGTGTTGATTTTTGTTGCATGGCCAAAAAATATATGTAATCGAATTTAATATATAAAATATACTTAAATGTATAAAATTTACATATAAATAGATTTATACAAAAACTATATTTAACTTATAGAGTAAATACATTATATATAAATTTTTATGTATGGTGTATATATAATCTTGATTATATTATTGGGATTTCTAAATTTTGGGTTTTTTTGCTTCTACCTTGATAACATAGTATAACAATAGAAAATTATACAAGAACATAAGTTTAAGTGAATTGAGTTTAGGAATAGCATTTACTAGGGCTTCTGGGTGGCTCAGTTGGGTATGTGTCCGACTCTTGACTTTGCCTCAGGTCATGAAATCATGGTTCATGGGATCGAGCGCTATGTTAGGCTTTGCACTGATAGTGCAGAGCATGCTTGAGATTTTCTCTCTGCCTCTCTCTCTGCCTCTCCCTATGCTCGCTCACTCTCTCTCTCTCTCTCTCTCTCTCTCTCTCTCTCTC
>NW_021862187.1:0-919 GCF_006229205.1 Suricata suricatta | reverse complement strand
ACCTGGGTGGCTCAGTCAGTTAAGCGTCTGACTTCGGCTCAGATCACTATCTCACCATTCGTGGGTTCAAGCCCCGAGTTGGACTCTGTGCTGACAGCTCAGAGACTGGAGCCTGCTTCCAATTCTGTGTCTCCCTTTCTCTCCACGTCTCCCCTGCTCATACTCGGTCTCTCTCCCAAAAATAAACAAAAAGTTTTGTTTAATCAATTGAATTTTTTATTTAAAAACTTTCTACAAGGAAAACCACAGGCCAAACAGCTTCACTGATGAATTCTACTCATCAGTGGGGGGAGAAATGATACCAATCATACTCACATTATTACTGAAAGTAAAATAGGAAAGAATTATTACCAACTTATTTTATGAAGCCAGCATTACCCTGATATCAAAACCTGACAAACACATTGCAAGAAAATAAAATTGGCTCAATGTCTCTCATGAATGTTGATGCAAAATCTTCAATAAAATATTAGTACATAGAATACATAAATATATAAAGAGCATTTTTAAGGGGATAATACATCATAATCAGTGGAGTTTATCTCAGGACTCCAAGATTGATTTAGTGAGCATTGATCACTGTAATTTACCACATTAAGAGAGTAAAGGAGAAAAACTTACATTACCATCTCAACTGATGCAGAAAAAGTATTTGGTAAAATTCAACATTCATTCCTGTGAAGCTCCCAGCAAACTAGGAATAGAAGAAACTTTTTTAGCCCCAAAAAAGACATCTACAAAGCGCCTAGACCTAGCCTCATACTTAATGGTGAAAGACTGGATTCATCCCCCCTCAAGATCAAGAACAAGGCAAGGTTTGCTTTTTCCACCTCTACTTCACATTGTAATAGAGTTTCTAAAACAACAGTAAGACAGGGGGAGGGGTTTGTTAGGAAGAGAGAAAACACACACAGTTTGC
>NW_021862186.1:0-919 GCF_006229205.1 Suricata suricatta | reverse complement strand
ATGAATTACTTTGTACTATAAGACTCCACCTTTCTGTAGTTGATGGATTTAGTCTTTCTAGGATGTTTCAAGGAACTCACATGATCAAATCATGATGGTCATGAGTATCTTACAGTTTTAGGTCCTTTATTCTCTAAAGGCCAATGCTCATCCTTCTGCATTCCATAATGGAATGAGTTATATTTTATCCAACACAAAACGTAAACAACCCAGACATTTGCCTTCCTCTCATTTTCCATATCCCATCAATCATCAGTAATCTCAATCTACCTCTTTAAAGTGCCTCAAATTCTTTTATCTTTCTCCATTCCTATTGCCATAACATGAATTCAGATCTTTATTCTTTGAACACTTTTATACTAACATCAGTTCCCTCTCTGAGTTTTATGAACAGCCAATAGTGGAATCCTTGAACATTCTCCCTACACCTACCACTCACATCCATTATTTTACTTTTTTGATTCTACACTGGTATCAGGATAGTATTTCTAAATTACAAATCTTAATAGTTAACTCTCCTACTTAAAAGTCTCTATTGTATTGGGATGCCTGGGTGGCTCAGTCAGTTCAGCGTCTGACTTTGGTTCAGGTCATGATCTTATGGCTTGTGGGTTCGAGTCCTGGGTTGGGCTCTGTGCTGACAGCTCAGAGCCTGGAGCCTGCTTCGGATTCTGTGTCCCCTCTCTCTCTCCCCCTCCCCAGCTTGCACTTTGTCTCTCTCACATAAACATTAAAAAATATTTTTTTTAAGTCTCTATTGTATTTATGTGAGGGTAAATTCTTTATCATGGAATAAATGATCTGGCCTCTTTGTACCTTATAACCTCTTCTATGTACTATTTCTGTTTAAGTTATCCTTAATACTTAGAACTTTTATAAGTGGTCCATGCTCCTTTCTACTCCTATTTATCACACCCTA
>NW_021862185.1:0-919 GCF_006229205.1 Suricata suricatta | reverse complement strand
ACACACACACACACACACACACACACACACACACACACACACGAGATATAGAGATTTATTACGGGAATTGGCTCATGTGGTTATAGAGGCCAAGACGTTCCAGGATCTGCAGTCTACAAACTGGAGAACCAGAAGAGTCCATGGAGTAAATTCTAGTCCAAGCCCAAAAATCTGAGTCTGCAAGCCCAAAGAACCAGGAATGGTGATGTTTGGGACAAGGGGAGATGGGCATCCCAGCTCAAGCAAAGAACAAATTCACTCATCCTCTGCCTTTATGTTCTATTCAGACCCTCAGTGGGTTGGGTGATGTCTGCCTGCTTGGGGAGGGGTATCTTCTCTACTCAGTTTACCTATTCACATTTCAAAGATATACCAGAAATGTTTATCAGAGATCTGAGCACCCTTCAGCCCAGTCAAGCTGACACATAAAACTAACCATCACAATCCACTTCTTGTCAATGTGGCATCCATAAGCATCTCTTAAAATCACATTTAATCTTCAAATAAATAAAAAACAAAGTCATAATTCCTTTGAACATGATACATGAAAATCCATGAATCCCTACTCCAGAAGAGGAGGCAAAGTCCTGAGTGGTGTTTACTCTTCTCCTGATATCCCGTAATTTAAAATTAATAAATAAAATTAGCCATGTTTAAATACTGATCTAAAACCAATACATTTTATGTTAATGGTAGGCAATCGGAGAGGAAAAGAAACAAAGATAGGGCTGTCTGCCTGCAGACAGATGGACAGGGAGAGAGATGGGCAGAGTCACAGCAAAATCGGGAAGAAATACTCATGACACTACAGTTCTCATTTCTGTAGCTGATCACATGCATGTAGCCACCTCTTCAGTCATCCCTTCTGTATTCCCTTTGTGTACAGCAAGCACCAGATGGCCATGGTTCTTTACTTGTG
>NW_021862184.1:0-919 GCF_006229205.1 Suricata suricatta | reverse complement strand
TTTTCTAAGCCGGGCGCTGTCTGCCAGGCCTTCTCCATGTCCCCTGGCTGCTCTACGCTCCCGTTATCCTCACATCAAACTCGTCACAGAGGAAGAGAGAGCTGTGCATGCCTGAAAACTGTAGCAAATGCCATGCCTAGAGATACTCTTGAGATGTATGCTAAAAGTGACCAAGTTAGGAATGCCTGGCTGGGTTGGTAGGTAGAACATGTGACTCTTGATCTTGGAATCATGAGTTCTACCCTTGAGGGTAGAGTTCACTTTTTTAAAAATTATTTATTATTTTATTTTTATTAAAACATCTGTAATGCTTATTTATTTTTGAGAGAGAGAAAAGGAGAGAGCACAGATGCACACATGCAGAAGAGGGGCAGAGAAAGGGGGGCAGAGTTTTCAAAGCTGGCTCCACACTGACAGTGCAGAGCCCAATGTGGGCCTCGAACTCATGAACTGTGAGATCATGACCTGAGCTGAAGTCCGATGTTTAACTGACTGAGCCACCCAGGTGCCCCCTATTTATTTTTAAATGTTTATTAATTTTGAGAGAGTGAACAGGGGAGGGGCAGAGAGAGAAGGAGACAGAGACTCCTAAGCAGGCTCCACACGGTCAGCTCAGAGCCAGTTTGGGGGCTCAAACTCCCAAACCATGAGATCATGACCTGAGCTGAAATCAAGAGTCTGACGCTTGACTGACTGAGCCATCCAGGCACACCCCACACATACGAAAATAACTTTTTAAAAAATAAATAAAAATAACGAAATTAGAGGATATACTGATAAACTTGGCCTGGGCTGGTTCTATAGACTAAGTTGTGTCCCCTGAAAATTCATATCCTGAAGGCCGAACCCCTAATGTGAGGATATTTGGAAATGGCTCTTCAGTGCTAATTAAGATGAAATGAGGTTATTAGGAGGGCCC
>NW_021862183.1:0-1829 GCF_006229205.1 Suricata suricatta | reverse complement strand
TTATCTTGCCATAAATATCTATTTTTTTGTCTCAGTAATCTCAGCCTAGTAAGTGTAATTATATTTGTATTTATTATGGGACTTCTTTCAGGTCCATCTTGTAGGTAAATTCTCACCTTACCATCATCATTGTGATCATCATAAACAATATCATCCCATTTCAAATATACTAGGTGTCAAGACCTGTTTTGATTTTACCTCATTAATGCTCACTCTATAAGGTAGACACATTATTAGAATCCCCATTTTATAACATAGGAAACTGAGGTATGGACAAAGAATGTAACTTGCCCCAGGTCACACTGCTAGTCAATGACAGAACCAGGATGCAAACATAGGTCATTTGGCTCCAGACTATAAGATCCTAACCACTCTGTGATTCTGCCTCTTTCAAGGACTAAGGACTACTCAAGATCAGAGAAAGTGGGAAGTTGAGGGAGGTTACACTGACATTGGCCTCAGAACACTAAACAAGTAGAACTATTTCTTGTAATCATTAATATCAATGGTTTTCTTGTGACTTATGTCCTCTCTTAAATGTAAAGAGTAGCAAAATATTTAAATTATCTAAAATAAATTTATTAGTATTATAATTCTTTTATTCAGAATGAATAGATTAATTCTCTGTCTCTCTCTCTCTCCCTGTCCCTCTCCAGTGTCTAGAATTGTGTGTACTCTAAGAAAAGAGATCAACAAAAACTGTGAAATAACAGAACACCTGAGGATGAAATTAATGAAGATGATGATGATAGGTGCTTCTCAATAACCATGTCCTCTCTTTATGTTGTATTGTTTAATCTTTCTACAATGGAGGAGGTAGATGTCTCTTTTTCTCCCAGTTTTTTATTGGATCAGAATGGGCAACAGAGTAATTTCATTGAGGCCAGATCATGGAGGATTTTGATTACGAGATATAAGAATTAAAATCATATTTTAAGGATGAAAGAAAAAAAATGGGAATTACTGTTTTGACAAATGCCGAGGTAATCTATCACACTGAAGTTAAATTTGGTGGAAAATTAGAAGATATTTAGTCCATCTATTCACCTTCTCTTAGCCTTTTCTTAATTCAAAACAAAATCAAAACCAAAATCAAACAAACCTGCTATTCGCATGCTTTCAACCTCCAAGGTTTTTACCATGGCTTTCTCCAGAGTAAAGCTGACCAATTCTTTTCCATTAATAGAGAATACCTTAGCTCAGGGACAGTCATTTAAATCTGTGTCTTCATGTGTTTGCTGATCTGCGGCATGTATGGTTTGCTTATGTTTGTCTTTAATTTTTGGATTATTTTATGAACATTATTAGCTCCATCACATCTGACAAGTTCAAAAACAACAAGAAAGCAGATACATGAAGAAGAATATTAGACAGAATCTGTACTGTGTACTGATGTACCAATGGATTTTCTTCAGTACAATCTGAAACTAACTTACTTTATATGGAGGATTCCCTCTGAGGATTTATGTGACAGAGTTGCCAAAATGACTTCAAAGCCTTTCAAGGCAACCCTTTCCCTCATACCACTACTCTGGTGGACGGATTTATCACCAATAGTTAACATATTTCTTATTATATGGTTTTCAGATTGAAATTTAATATTCCAAATATGGTCTAATCAGTGCAGAGTAGTTTAGTCTTGATATTGGACAATGGTAAGACAATCTGGAAGGCCAGGCCATGAAAGGAAGAAATGAATGCTACATACAATTTGCTTGGACAGATAGCAGTTGAATAGAGACATCTAAAAAGGTAATGAGGAGTTATGGGTTAGTTATGAAGAAAACAATTTAATATTCAGACAACCACTGTTACATTCTGATTTTTCA
>NW_021862182.1:0-919 GCF_006229205.1 Suricata suricatta | reverse complement strand
ATTTGTATCTATAATAGAAAAATTTTACATTCTAGATCATACAGTAAAACATAAGAATGAAATAAAAATCACTCCCAAGTTTTACCATGTTATGTTTTCAAATTTTACACCGAATCCAGCAGTAATTTGTGTGTGTGTGTTTGTGTGTGTGTGTGTGTGTACCCACGTGTACACGCAGGCTTGAGGTATGTAACTAAATCTCTTCCAGGTAATGAACTGCTCACTGTAGCTGCAGTGTGTAATACCGTGCTATGGGTTCCTGATGCGGTGTTGGCGTGGATGCCTCTGTGTGAGCACGGTGGTCCGGGGAGGCTCGTTAAGGGCTAGAGAGTGAATTGTACCAACTCATGACATACCCGCTAACCCCTGGGGGGCAAGGGGGAGATGCCACTCCGCCGCCGCAGCTGATGCTCTGTGGGAATGCTTTTCAGGAGAAGGTGGCTTTCAGATTTTGGTAAAATCTTCCGATTTTTAAACTAGTGGCAGTTTTGATTTTTTTTTTTGTTTGTTTTGATTTTTATTTAAAGTACCACATAGAATAGATTGCAGTGGACTTGAATGCACATGCTTTCTGTTTATAGTGTGAGGCGTGTGCTGCTGACAGCCTGGTTCCGTGGGACACTCGGCCCCAGCCAGAGGCTGCCCCGAGCGGCTCGGAGGCCAGGTCTAGGCAGGGCTCTGTGCAAGCCCCCTGGTCTTAATCTTTAAAGACCAGGTGGGGGGAAAGGGATTGGTGCCATCTGTGTCCCCACGAAGCTGGCGTGCCCCAGAAAGGTCCTTCTCACTGAGACACAGGGCCTTCCCTTTCCTTCCGGAAACGTGAGCATTAATGCACAGTCCCGATGGTTGTGCTGGTTCTGGGACTGAGGCCGGGAGGGAGGGGCTCTGCTGCCCCTCGTCTGAGTAAACATCTTACACA
>NW_021862181.1:0-919 GCF_006229205.1 Suricata suricatta | reverse complement strand
ATAAAGACTTTATAAATGTTTTCTTAACTGACTTATAGTCACCTTTACTATTAAACATTGTGGAACTGCTTTGTAAATTAATATGAAAATATATCCTTAAGGAAATAGGAATGACTATTACTGCCATATTTATTTAGTTGAAGAATGTCTTTGTGTTAATTCATTCATATTTTTATAAATGTATATTTATATTTTTGTATTTTTATGAAATAAACTAGTATTTATAAAAATAAATATCATTTTATTTACTTCCAAGAAGCAGTTCTGATCTCACTTATAACAAATTTTTTACATCTTTATAGGTGAAACACGATTTACTCAGGGAAAAACCAGCTAAGTTACTGCATGTGATTTGGAACTAGAATGTAGCAAGACTATAAAAGAGCTTTAGTATACGTTATGGTATTTTGTGTCTGCCAGTTAAATATGGACAAATGCTTATTGAACCACTGAAATCTACCCGTCAATAGGATATGAGACCTTTGAAATATAAACTATTATATACTTGTGAATTATTATGGTTTTTTGTATAATTTTTCTATAGAATCAGTGAATTTTATTTGAGAGTATATGAAGTATGTGTAAGAAATGATATGTGTATGAGAAAAAATGTAAATCACTCCTCCTTCAGCAGAAGAGTTTTCAGAATGAAAAGGAACAGTTCTGAACTTCTTCTTCCTCGTCAAATAATCCATGGAATATAATCCAGGTCACATTTAAAATGTGTACCGACACACTAAAGGAGTTTTTTTTTTTAATTGAAAACTTTATTGAGTAGGTTCAAAGTCACTGTATTTGGGGAAATCTTGAAAGAACGGGGGACACGTAGACTGGAGATTAAAAAAACAAACCTTAGTGAATGTGTGGTTTTGCTAGTAATTGGGATTGTCCAGAAAACAGAATTTAGGCCCATTAAGAC
>NW_021862180.1:0-919 GCF_006229205.1 Suricata suricatta | reverse complement strand
GTGAGGACGCAGGAGACTGGCCCACCCTGCCCACCATGACTCCTCCCCATTCTTGGTTCTGTTCCCTTTCTGATCTGCTTTCCTGTTCCTGCAGAGACAGAGCTGGACTGTGTCCATCCACTTGTTGGACTCTGTACTGATATCTTACTTCCCTACTGAAAATGAGAATGCAGTTAGGAATTTGTGTTCTTGGTATGTGGGGTTGATGAGGTAATAGAAGAAAAAATTTGTAAAGTTGTGACAGAAAATAAATGAAAGCACTGAGAACCTTCTATATTCTGTGTGTTTGTTATTCTGAGTCTGCAGCAGGTGAGGACAGGAGAGGGCTGTGAGGTGCCCAGATGGACAGGGCCTGTGCCCAGTCGGTGCTCTGTGCATCATTGGAGTGACCTGCTCACTCCTCAGCTGGGTCATGTGTCTGCTCCTTGTCCTTGCCCCTTATGTGGAACCTTGTCTCACTAGGACTGTGACCACAGGTACATAGATGTCACCTGTCACCAGAACCTTGTGCAGTAAGAGCTTCCTGTGACTGGGTCAGCCCAGGCTCCACCCTGGGTCATGCCCTCAGCTCCATTTTTTGGGTGTTATTTTTCTTTGTTTCTGTGGAGCATCATCTGTTCTTGCTCTTGTGTCTGAGTTCCCATCTCATTCTCCCCGGGTGACCCCGGCAGTTACAGCAGCAGGAGTCCTTTGGGCTGTCATTCCCACAGGCCTTGATGGGCCCCTGCCCATCTCCTGGAGGTAGAGAGAGAAGGAATCTGAGAGTTTCTTATTCTTTTTCAACTTTAGTTTGTTTCTACCTTCCCTGCCTCTCTGCCCCCTCTCCCTGCCCTTAGTTCTAGAGATGCTGGTGCAGGCTCCCATCTAAATTCATGGATTTATAAGGCAGGGTCTCACATAGATTTCGTTGGAGAAAGAG
>NW_021862179.1:0-919 GCF_006229205.1 Suricata suricatta | reverse complement strand
GAGCTCTTCCCTCTGAGGACTTGCTCCCTGGCCTCATCTCCAGTCGAGTCTCGTAGTACGGAACCCCACCAGCTTCTGTATTTATCATCACCCGGAACATGTTTGTATAAGACCATCTGGGAAAGAATTGCAAAAACATATCTATTATCATTCTGATTCATTTTATGGATCATTCCCTTCAGATGTTTGAAAACAAGGAATCCTAACACATGTGAAAAAAGTAACTTCTTATTGCTTTGTGGTCTTTGGTTATCTTTAAAGACTGCTTTATTTCATCTTCAGGCCATAACACACCTCGAAACAACAGCCTACATCTTGATGATCTACAGGAATTTACAAGGACATAGGCTTGGACTATCTAAAGCATCTCAGAAAAAAGTTTGGTAACAGCTTTATTGAACTACGATCCACAAGCCATAGCATTCACTCTTTTAAAGTATACAGTTCAGTGGTTTTTAATCTATACACAGAGTTGTGAAATCATCATCACCCCAAAACAAACCTCCAGGGTGACTCAGCTCTGGCCTCCAGGCCTCGCCACCCCAGCTTCAGGCAACCGCTGATCTATTGCCTGGGGTTCTGGGTTGGCTTTGAGTGGACATTTCATGTCAAGAAATCCCACAGGATGTGGCCCATCGCTATTGTTTCTTTCACTTAGCATGGTGTTTTCGAGGGTCATCCATGTTGTAAAGAGTATCAGTACTTCATTCTCTTTTTTACAAAATATCAAATATTCCACTGTGCAAAAACACACATTTTGTTTACCCATCCATCTGTTGATGAACATTTGGGTTATTTCCAAATTCGGCTATCATGAAAAATGCCAACAACAACTTCAGTGTTCAAGTTTTCGCGTAGACATGAGTTTTCAGTTCTCTTCTATGTGGGGGTAGAGCTGTCCGGTCATATGGCAACTCCA
>NW_021862178.1:0-919 GCF_006229205.1 Suricata suricatta | reverse complement strand
ATGAATTACTTTGTACTATAAGACTCCACCTTTCTGTAGTTGATGGATTTAGTCTTTCTAGGATGTTTCAAGGAACTCACATGATCAAATCATGATGGTCATGAGTATCTTACAGTTTTAGGTCCTTTATTCTCTAAAGGCCAATGCTCATCCTTCTGCATTCCATAATGGAATGAGTTATATTTTATCTAACACAAAGCGTAAACAACCCAGACATTTGCCTTCCTCTCATTTTCCATATCCCATCAATCATCAGTAATCTCAATCTGCCTCTGTAAAGTGCCTCAAATTCTTTTATCTTTCTCTATTCCTATTGCCATAACATGAATTCAGATCTTTATTCTTTGAACACTTTTATACTAACATCAGTTCCCTCTCTGAGTTTTATGAACAGCCAATAGTGGAATCCTTGAACATTCTCCCTACACCTACCACTCACATCCATTATTTTACTTTTTTGATTCTACACTGGTATCAGGATAGTATTTCTAAATTACAAATCTTAATAGTTAACTCTCCTACTTAAAAGTCTCTATTGTATTGGGATGCCTGGGTGGCTCAGTCAGTTCAGCGTCTGACTTTGGTTCAGGTCATGATCTTATGGCTTGTGGGTTCGAGTCCTGGGTTGGGCTCTGTGCTGACAGCTCAGAGCCTGGAGCCTGCTTCGGATTCTGTGTCCCCTCTCTCTCTCCCCCTCCCCAGCTTGCACTTTGTCTCTCTCAAATAAACATTAAAAAATATTTTTTTTAAGTCTCTATTGTATTTATGTGAGGGTAAATTCTTTATCATGGAATAAATGATCTGGCCTCTTTGTACCTTATAACCTCTTCTATGTACTATTTCTGTTTAAGTTATCCTTAATACTTAGAACTTTTATAAGTGGTCCATGCTCCTTTCTACTCCTATTTATCACACCCTA
>NW_021862177.1:0-919 GCF_006229205.1 Suricata suricatta | reverse complement strand
AAAAAAAATATTATTAAGAGAGGGCACAAGTGAGTGAAGGGCAGATGGAGAAGGACACACAATCTGAAGCAGACTCCAGGCTCTGAGCTGTCAGCATAGGGCCCAACCTAGTTTTGAACTCACAAGCTGTGAGATCAAGACCTGAGCCGAAGTTGGATGATCAATTGACTGAGCCACCCAGGCAACCTCAGCACTCGATGATTTTTATCTTTTCATCTTTTTAAGGTGAAAATTTCAACATTTTAAATTTTTATAAAAATGTATCAATTTGCCAATTTACCAATTTATCAATTTTTAGTGGATTATGCTTTATGCTTTTGTTCAAGTATTTAAGAAATATTTGTCCAATTTGGGCACCTGGGTGGCTCAGTTGGTTAAGTGTTGGACTTCGGCTCAGGTCATGATCTCGCCGTTTGTGAGTTTGAGCCCCGGTAGGGCTCTGTGCTGACAGCTCAGAGCCTGGAGCCTGCTTCAGATTCTGTGTCTCCTCTCTGGTCCTCCCATGCTCATGCTCTGTCTCCCATTTAAAAGAGTAAAAAAAAAGTAAAAAAGTAAAATAAAATAAAACAGCAAAAATATAAATATAAATATTTGTCCAGTTCAAGATAACAAGGATTTTCTCTATTTGTCCTTCCTGATACTTTCTAGGTTTAGCTTTTATACCTTTGTCTAGAATACATTACAAAATTTTCCTTTGCTTTTTAACATTATTCATATTTTTGATAGCATCTTTTTTTTTTTAAATGGACTTCATTCCCAGCACTGAGCCCAATGCAGGGCTTGAACTCACAACCACACCAATTGAGCCACCCAGGTATCCCTGTGATAGTTTCCTTTAAAAAAACAGCTGTGTGCAATTTTACAAACTTAAATGATAAACATCTCATAAAACCCACACTAAAAAGTTTATTCTTCTTCT
>NW_021862176.1:0-919 GCF_006229205.1 Suricata suricatta | reverse complement strand
GCAGCTTAAAAAATGATTCTGAACTCAACTCCTCCCATTGGACACCCCAGATATACAACTATGTAAGGATCATTTTCCTCTGAATAAGATCTGAAACCAGATCAACCGCTCTCCAGCAAAGGGTAGAAGGACTATATGAAGACGGGTAGAGGGGCACCTGGGTAGCTCAGCTGGTTAAGTGTCTGACTTCAGCTCAGGTCATGATCTCACAGTTCATGGGTTTGAGCCCCGCCTCAGGCTCTGTGGTGAAAGCTTGCTTAGCTCCAGGCTCTAACTTTAGATTCTGTGTCTCCTTCTCTATGCACCTCTCAACTCACATTTTGTCTCACTCTGTCTCTCAAAAATAAATAAATGTATATTAAAAAAAGACATGTAGAGAGGCAAGAACTCAGTCTCACCAAAAAATCCTACCCCCTGAACAGCGACCCATAATAGGGAGGGATCTTATCAGAGGGACACTTTTCCCAAAGGTGTAAAAGATGCCCCACATGGAGTATTCCAACCCCCAGGGCCTGTATCAGAGAAGGGAGTCCCCAGAACATATGGCTTGGAAAATTAATGGTGTTAGGATCCAGGGATCCCAAAGTGTAATCAAAAACATTACTCTCTTGTTGAGCTCACGTGTGGGGCCACATACCAGATGCAACAGGGGTGCAGGGAGGAATGGACAGATAGTAACATCAGCTTGAAAAGCTCCTCAACTAGATGTATGGGAGTCTCATTTGCTGATCTTGGAGGAGACGGCTGAGATGCTCCCTGAAGAAGGTGGTGATACCAGATACAATTACTGCAGCCTCCATAGTCTACTAACATAGACAACAGAACACAGGCACACTTCCCCCTCCTTGCTGTGACAGGCTGGGGCAAGCAGCCACCATTCTGAAGCAGGAGAGCACAAAGTCATGATCCAGGTCCACTC
>NW_021862175.1:0-919 GCF_006229205.1 Suricata suricatta | reverse complement strand
CAGCATAATGGATAACAAGCCTGTTTGGAACGAAAGAGTTGGCATAATAGTATGGTTCTCAGTCCTGGGAACATGGTGGAATCATCTGAGGAATTAAAAACTAATAGTAAACACCAACACTAGGGGTCCCAATTCCGGGATCTGGGATGGGGCCATGCACAGGTATTTTTTTAGGGTTCCTCAGATGATTCTAACATGCAGCTAGAGTCAAGCATTGGTGCCTAATACAAGTCCAGGGAGTTGAAGGGTGTGTGCTCAATCTTTACTGCAATTGAACCTCCTGGGGAGCTTTACAATATATTGATGCTGGGGTCCCATGCCCAGAGGTTTGGGATAATTGGTCTGGAGACTTTTAAAATCTCCCCAGGTGATTGCAATGTGTAGCCAAGGTGAAGAACAACTAACTGGAAGACATTTCATGCAGAGAGCCGCCTGTCCTTTGTCTCCAGTTTTAACCAAGCCATCTAGTGGGAAGCACTAGATTTTGAATCAAGAGACTGAATTTTAAGCCTTAGCTTTGTCATATACTTGCTGTGGCAATGCAAGCAAGTCATTAACACTATAGGTCTCAGCTCCCTTCTGATTCTACCTCACAGAGTTGGTGTAAGAATTAAAATCATTTGAAAGTACTCTGAATAGAGTAACCTGCTCTAAAAACATTGCTGTACCTTTTCTTAGCCAAACATCAGTTTCTACAGGGTTTATAACTCAGCAGGAAGGGACAGCATGTAGTAAGAGGAAGGGGGCCCCAGGGGCAGATAATGACAAAAGTGATGCTTTGATGTTTAAAATGTAATTTTCTACCACCCTTTAATTTGACCTCACCCTAGATAAAACCATGTTATTACAATGTCCCATATTATAGAAGAGGAAACAAAGGCTCAAAGCCCCATCTCACTGTGGCTGTGGCCAAAAAAAA
>NW_021862174.1:0-919 GCF_006229205.1 Suricata suricatta | reverse complement strand
ACTAAATTAGTACTTAAGTCTCAATTTCTATGATATCAGAGAAGAATAAAAGCTCAGAATGAATGATAAGCAACCATCTCAAAAGAAATAAACTGTCCATAATTTGGCTATTGTTGATAGCACTGCTATAAACATTGTATATAGCACTCCTGTATATTTTGGATAAATTTCTAGTAGTGCTATTGCTGGGTCGTAGGGTAATTCTATTTTTTATTTTTTATTTTTTATTTTTTGAGGAACTTCCAAACTATTTTCCAGAGGGCACTTGCTGGGATGTTGTACTCAAGTGATAATTCATGGGAATCTACTACCGAAGCCAAGAGTAGACTGCATACACAGTATGTTAGCTAACTTGACAATAAATTATATCTATAAAAAGATACAAACTAAAAGAAAATATAGAGAGCAGGATAAATTATTTTTTAAAAATGATAGAGAAAAATATATATGAGAGAGACTCAAAAGAGCCAAATAAAGGCTCTTTGTGAAGGTTAATAAAATTGATAAACTTCTGATAAGACTGATAAGAGTAGCAAAGGCATAAGTAGTCAATATTAGGAATAAAAAGGAGGTATAGCTGCATTGTTGCAGATATGAAATAGGTAAAAAGATATTAAAACAATTTTATTCCAATAAATTTGAAATTTAAATAAGGTTGACACATTTCTAACACAACGTATCTAAAAACTAACTGAAAAAGAAATAGAAACCCAATTAAAGAAATTACATCATTTTTGCAAAATTTTTCCCAAAATGAAAACAAGATAAAAGTCTCTTCACCACCGAATTTTAACCAAACATTGAGAGAGCAAATATTTGCAATATTACATAAATTCTTCCAAAGAATATAAAACAGGAACTACTCTCTAACTCATTCTATGATGCCAGCATAATATTGATGTCGAAATCTGAGGATAGC
>NW_021862173.1:0-919 GCF_006229205.1 Suricata suricatta | reverse complement strand
TGTTAGCAGGAGGTCTCCCTAAGGCTGCTGGAGCATTGTCATGACCAGGCGGCTGAGGCTATCCCAAGAGAGCTCAGCAAGGAAGATACAGCAGTGCCTTTTACAATCTAGTCTCAGAAGTTACATGCAATCATTTCCCGTATATTCTGTTTACTAGAAGTGAGTCACCAACTCCAGGCTACACTCAAGGGGAAGGGAAATTAGGCTCTACCTTTGGACAAGGGTCAGGAAACTTGTAGACAGATTTTAAAGCCACCACGGTAAGACACACAGATGGAACTCAAAATCACTTGATTGACCATTACTGGCCTATATATCAGGTAGTGTGTTAGCTTCCAAAGATTCAAAGAACAAACAAGCAAAATCTCTGTTCTCAAGGGGTCAGTTTTAGTAAGCCACAACCATAGAATTAAAAAGCCAATAAAATCTTAGAGATTCTCTGCCTGGAGCCTGTCCGGAATGCAATGGTCCTGAGAGAGTGAATAATAAAGGGGAAAGCACTTTGTAAACCATAAAGGGCCAGATAAGTGTGTCGTACTGAGCTGTAGGGTTTGTGACAACTTGGGTCTGAGTATTAGCTAATGTTATATTATAAAATACTTGCCTCTCTACGCTAACTCTATATTAATACAAGCAAGTCTGTGTGCTATAAGCATAAAGTGCATTAGCCTGGAGTGACTGAAATCTGCACAGGGCCCCTTAATGGTCTTGTCCTTTGCCCAATGTTTAGTTGTCACCTGGACCAAAGACGAAGCTGATGGTGGGTCCGGGAAGGTGATAGCGCCCTCGTCTGATTCCATCTATTAAAAAAACTTGTGGGCTCAAACACATTCCATTCCAGACTGCAAGGTTATTTTAACTTTAGGAAAGTACATTTTATGAATCAACTCGTATCAGTGGTAATAAAAAAATGTGGTTT
>NW_021862172.1:0-1829 GCF_006229205.1 Suricata suricatta | reverse complement strand
AGCTTGATTTTCCTCCCCTCGAGAGACTGCCGAGTTTGATCATTTGCTAAAATGGAAACATCAGCAAAGAGTGAAATTTCCTCTGGTCGGCTCCCAGCCACGTGAAGACGGATACTCGGTGCGTGCGCGGCGCATCAGTCGTGCCTGCCAGGCTCCTTGTCCAACAGCCCCCTCAGGAGTCCCATCTCCTCCACTCTTTCCTCCCAAGAACAACGTCAAAAGGGTAGAAAATGCTGAACATGGATCTTCAAAGGCACGTGCCGGGTCTCTGCTGAGGGTTTCCAATCCAGCCTCAGCACAATAAAAAAGAGCAAGTGCGTTCATTAGGAGACCTCTCTCCTCTGGGCACTTCCCAAGAGCAAGCATCTCTTGCCTGCGTTAAATGAGAAAATCTTCCCAGGGATGTGCGAGGTGGGCTTAGCTCCCATTCTGCAGCTGAGCAAACTGAGGACCAAAGCCACGGGTACTTTGCTGACGGCTACCCAGCGAGTAAAAGCTGAGCAAGTCAGGCTGGTCTGTTTCCCCAAGTGTGCTGTTCAGCATCTCCCCAGAGATGGGCAACCAGCACCACAGTCAATTTTAGACCATGTTTGTCGTCCCCCCAAAGACACCCATGTTCTCCAGTTTTCTCTTTCCAAGCCTCCTCAGCCTCAAGCAGTGACTACTCACTTCCGGTCTCGGTGGTTTTACCTCTTCTGGAAGTTTCACATTGATGGCTTCATACGGTGTGGGTCTCTTCGTGTCTGGTGTCTTTGAATTAGCACGTTTCCAAGGCTCATCCACATATTTGCAGCATGTTTCAGAGTTGGGTTCCTTTTTATGGACAAATATGATCCCACCGTGTGGTCACAGCACATTTGTTCATCTGTGCACACAAGGGTGTACATTTGGGTTGTTCCCACCTTTTGCCTATTGTGAACAGTGCCGGTATTCACGTGGGGGTTTCTGTGTGAGGCTTGTTTTCATTCTTTTTCTCCTTATTATTCTTATTATTATTAATGTTTATTTATTTTTGAGAGAGAGAAACAGAGTGCAAGCAGGGGAGGGGCAGAGAGAGAGGGAGACACAGAATCTGAAGCCGGCTCCAGGCTCTGACTTGTCAGCACAGAGCCCGATGCAGGACTTGAACTCACGAACTGTGAGATCACGACCTGAGCTGAAGCCGGACGCTTAGCCAGACTGATCCCCCAGACGCCCCTCCCCCCATTTTAAAAAGCCACCTTATCGAGGTATGATTGACATGTAAAAATTTGTAAATATTTAATATATATGTTTTCACTTATATGTGGAACTTGAGGAACTTAACAGAAGACCATGGGGGAGGGAAGGGGAAAGAATAGTTACAAAGGAGAGGGAGGGAGGCAAACCATAAGAGACTCTTAAATACAGAGAACAAACTGAGGGTTTTGGGGGGCATGCATGGGTGAGGGGTAGGGAAAGTGGGGGATGGGCGTGGGGGCGGGCGCTGGTTGGGGTGAGCACTGGGTGTCGTATGAAAGCAATGAATCACGGGAATCTACCCCGGAACCAAGAGCCTGCTGTATGCACTCTATGTCAGCTAACTTGAAAATAAATTATATTAAAATAAATAAATTAATAAATAGATAAACAAACAAATAATACGTACACGTTGCTGAGTTTGGAGGTAAAGATACACCTGTGAAACCACCATCAAGGTCATGCACACATTCATCACCTCCCAACGTTTCCTCCCACCCCCATGACTACATTTTGTGGCAAAAATTTGGAGATAGATGTCCTCTCTTAGAAAATTTTATTTTCAGGTGCCTGGGTCAGTGGATTAAGTGTCCAACTGGATTTCGGCTCAA
>NW_021862171.1:0-919 GCF_006229205.1 Suricata suricatta | reverse complement strand
AAATACCCAGAAAGACTTCCAGAAAGAAGTGCAGCCCTGCCCACACCTTGAGTTTTGCTCATTGAGATCCATGTTGCACCAATGATCTACAGAGATGTAAGATAATAAGTGTGTGTTATTAGGGGCACCTGGGTGGTTCAGTCAGTTAAGCATCTGACTTCCTCTCAGGTCATGATCTAAGGGACCCACATCAGGCATTTTGCTGGCCACCCAGAGTCCACTTGGGACTCTTTTGCTTGATTCGTCTTAGCCCCTCCCACACTTGCTCTCTCTCTCAAAAATAAATAAGCATTATAATTTAACCTCTTTGTGGTAATTTATTACAACAGCAATAGAAAACTAATACAGAAATTCACATATAACATGGGAGATGTTATAGCCTGGCTCAGAACATACCCATGTGATTCTTCTATCCTATAACCAATTACCTCCACAGTTTCAGGATTTGAAATTCTCAACTTCCCTGCACCCTTTTTGCTAAGTATGAGCAGATGACTCAATGCTGACCAAGGGGATAAATGTAGATATCAGCAAGTGCTTTATATTTTGCTTTCATTTTCTTTCATTTGGCAAAGGTTTCCAGATGTCATATCTAAGAATGGAAAATAAGGAAGATGAAAGAAACATAGCCTTCTGATGTCATTTTCCAAAGCCCTGGACTATTTCCCCCATTCCCCAGAAATTCTGATGTGTGAAGCAAATAAATATGCTTTATTGTTATATGTCTGAATACAACCCTAAAGGAGACTACCCCTCCAATATTAATGGATCACAATGTTTGGCGGTGAATTATTCCTCTTTAATTTATGCTCATCTTGTGAAGAAGTACTTTTTGTGGTAGGAAACGATTCTCAGGAGATGCAATTTTAGGTTCTTTTAATGATTGTGGTAAGATTAAACACTTAGAGTGTTTAAAAGA
>NW_021862170.1:0-919 GCF_006229205.1 Suricata suricatta | reverse complement strand
CAATCCTCTCTCATGGGTATGTACTCCTTCTCCAACTACCTAGGGAGTTTCTGTTTTCTTTTCTTTTTTGTTTTATTTATTTAAGTAAATAAATTTTTAAGCTCCATGCTCTACAACCCACATGGAGCTTGAACTCACAACCCTGAGATCAAGAGTCACGTGCTCCTTTGACAGAGCCAGCTAGGCGCCCCCAGCTAGTAAATTTCTGGAGCGCTGAGAATGTGCTTTGTATTTCTTCTGTATCTCTTGCATGAACTGAAACAAAATTAAGGATAATATAATAACAAGGAGGAGGAGAAGGAGGGGGCTGATGATGATGATTGCTGCCTTTTACTGAGCATGACACACACACCTATGCTCATTTCTTCCTGATAACTACCCTGAGAAGTGTTGCCTTTCTCTTTTGTGGCACAAAGAGGCTCCAGCTCTTGCCCAAGGTCGGGAAGAGTTTAGCATCTGGGTATCTCTGGCTTCGAACCCACCTGCTTAAGGACTAACTGCAATTATATGCCAAAGCCAGGCCAGATGCTGGAGATTCTGTCCTTGCTGAACACATCACATGGCCCTTGAAGTGCCTTCGTTTGTGACACATGCTTATATCCCTCCCTGGTTCATCCCTATATTCCCAGTGCAGGACATAATATTCAGCATATGAATGTCTGAATGAATGGAGGTTTTCTGAAAGAGAAGTCACCTCCCACCCAGATCTTGCCAGCCATGCACTGGTCCCATCTCATTCTCCCATCTGTGGTGGCTGCTGCCACCCCCAAGCACATCACACACCCATAAGGCTATTAGAACAAGCTACATAAGACCCCTCATTTTGAATGATCTAGTCAAATGGTATTCACCTAGCACCCTCTCTGAGCACAGCCCTGTGTAAGTAATTCATCTTTCACATTCTTTTAGTACATTTCAT
>NW_021862169.1:0-919 GCF_006229205.1 Suricata suricatta | reverse complement strand
AGGGTTGTGTTCACCAGCACTGGCTGCGGCTTCATCTCACGGGGAGCCTGAGTGCACACCCGCAGGGCGGTCCCTGGGTCAGACGTGTTCATTCACAACACCCCCCCTTGGGGGGCTGTCTTGGGGTGCCTTCACCCCCTCATGTTTCTGGGCTGCCCAGTGTGGATAGGCTGAGCACCCTGCCTGGAAGAGTGACTTCGGACAGACAGACACACAGATGGGGGCATAGATGGCTTGTAGGCCTTCTGTGACGACCTCCAGGGCGTGGCCACGTGTGGAAAACGCCCGCTGTGCAGGCCGTGCAGGGGGTGTGCGGGGGCGCCGACGCCACCTCCCGGCTCTGCTGGCGGCCTGGGTTCAGGACGTGGTTCTGGAGATGAGGCGCCAGTGGCGGGCAGCCCGGGATGGGTCTGCTGGACGTGCGGCCTGAGGGCGGCCTGTCCTCGGTGTCCAGGCTTCCACGGACGGGGCGTGGTGGGGGCTGAGCTGAAGGGGGCACACCTTGGTATGGAAGCCCCCTTGTCGCAGTCAGAGTCCCTCAGGCAGCGAGCGTTCTTGGGGGACAGCAGGTGCTCTTGGGGACAGCGAGTGCTCTTGGGGACGTTAACGGTGCTCCAACTTCATTTAACACAGAACCACCGCTTGATAGTAATTTATAGTCCACAGAAATCTGACCCAACATTCTGCCTCCACATCCTTGCTCGTGAGAATGTCTTGGCTTCAGCCTCTTGCACTTCCTTACGGGGGGAATATTCTCTCTGGATCCCCCCGGGGGCCGAGGAAGAGCTCTGTGTTGGTCACGATTCCCTTTCTGGGGCTCCCAGGAAGACCAGGTTCCCAGGCTCCCCTCCTGGCGGGGCTGAACCGCGGGACTGAGCTCTGGCAGGTGGGGACGTGAGCGGCAGCCACACTTCCCTTG
>NW_021862168.1:0-919 GCF_006229205.1 Suricata suricatta | reverse complement strand
AAAATCCAGCTTTTGATGGTGCTGTGAATGGAGTAGATTTGTGGGGACCATTTATCTAAAGAGGCTGGAGGCTGGAGAACTGGTCCTATTGCCAGGACGGCTCTGTTCATAACTAACAATGGTCCACACAGCACATCTCGAATGTTGGGCTTTACGGGCAACGGAGACCCAAGAGACCCAACAGAAACATGAAACCTGGGTGCCCGAGCTCAGGTCTCATCCCCTTCAGGAGGGGCTTCGCTTCACACAGGAGAGCAGTGTTCCTCCGTCTACACTAGTGTATGAACCGCTTTCAATGGGAAAATGCCTGCAGAGTCCCGGGAAGAATCACAGTATCGTGTTGTAATGTTATTCACATATACATTTAGCATCATGTTATTTAAGCATATGATTTTGCAAAAACACAGGTATGAATACAAATTCCTGATGCTTAGAACTAAAATTTCAGTATAAAACCACTTTGACAGAATTATATTAAGCTGACGGATTTAAGATTTGTAGAAAGGATGTTGTGCCTGGTTATGATTCTCTTCTCTACTGATTCTCCCCATTTCCTCATTTCCCTCCTTCTTCCATTTGTAGAAACGGCCAGAATTTCATTTGCCTTCAATTGGAATGAATACATTGTTTACTCTGCTCTTTCCTCATTAGTTTATAAACAAATTAAATGCAACAAATAAGATTGTGAATAATATCTCAAACATGGGCATGGAAATCACATGACAGTATCTGCATAATGTTCATAGGTTCCAGGATATGTATGTATGTTAGTTTCTTTTTTTAAGTTTATTTGTTTATTTTGGGGAGGGGAGAGAGAGAGAACTTGAGTGGGAGACGGACAGAAAGAGAGGGAGAGAGAGTCCCAAGCCACCTCCTTGCCCTCAGTGTGGAGCCTGACATGGGGTTCGATCCCACGAAC
>NW_021862167.1:0-919 GCF_006229205.1 Suricata suricatta | reverse complement strand
GTTCTAAATATATCTATCAGTTCCATCTGTTCCAATGTGTCATTCAGGTCCATTGTTTCTTTAGTGATTTTCTGTCTGGTTGATCTATCCATTGCTGTCAGTGGAGTATTAAAGTCCCCTGCAATTAGCACATTTTTGTCAATAAGATTGTTTCTTTCTGTGATTAATTGTTTTATGTATTTGGGCGCTCCCAAATTTGGCACATAGATATTTATAATTGTTAGTTTTTCCTGATGGAGAGATCCTGTAATTATTATATAATGTCCTTCTTCATCTCTTGTTACTGCGTTTACTTTAAAGTCCAGTTTGTCTGATATAAGTATGGCTACTCCAGCTTTCTTTTGGCTTCCAGTCGCATGATAGATATTTCTCCATCCCTTTACTTTCAACCTGAAGGTGTCTTCTGGTCGAAAATGAGTCTCTTGTAGACAACAAATAGATGGGTTTTGTTTTTTTATCCATTCTGCTACCCTCTGTCGTTTGGTTGGAGCTTCCAGTCCATTTACATTCAGTGTTATTATTGAGAAATGTGGGTTTACAGTCATTGTGTTCTCCTTATAATTCATGTTTATAGTGGTGTCTCTGGCACTTTGTATTCTTTGCAACAGTTCCCTTATAGAGTCCCTCTTAGGATTTCCTGTAGGGCTGGTTTGGTGGTCATGAATTCTCTCAATTTTTGTTTATTTGGGAACACTTTTATCTCTCCTTCTATTTTGAATGACAGGCTTGCTGGATAAAGGATTCTTGGCTGCATGTTTTTTCTGCTCATCACATTGAAGATTTCCTGCCATTCCTTCCTGGCCTGCCAAGTTTCATTCGATAGGTCTGTAACCACTCTGATAGGTTTCCCTTTGTATGTGAGGACCCTTTTCTCCCTAGCTGCTTTCAGAATTCTCTCTTTATCTTTATATTTTGCCAG
>NW_021862166.1:0-919 GCF_006229205.1 Suricata suricatta | reverse complement strand
TCAGCCCTTGGTTTCAGTATTCAAGAGTCTCTCATGATTTGTCTCCCTCTCTCTCCCTAACTCTTTCCCCTACCTTCCTTTTCCCATGGTCCTCTATTAGGTTTCTCCTGTTAGATCTATGAGTGAAAATATATGGTACCTGTCCTTCTCTGCCTGACTTATTTCGCTTAGCATGACACCCTCAAGGTCCATCCACTTTGCTACAAATGGCCATATTTCATTCTTTATCATTGCCATGTAGTATTCCATTGTATATATAAACCACATCTTCTTCAATCTTCTGATCCATAGTCAGACGCATTATCCATTGCGCCACTGGCCCTGTTAAACCACATCTTCTTGATCCATGTATCAGTTGGTGGACATTTAGGTTCTTTCCATGATTTGGCTATCGTTGAAAGTGCCACTCTGAACATTGGGGTACATGTGCCCCTGTGCATCAGCACTTCTGTATCCCTTGGGTAAATCCCTAGCAGTGCTATTGCTGAGTCATAAGGGAGTTCTATGGATAGTTTTTTGAGAAACCTCCACATTGTTTTCCAGAGTGGCTGTACCAGTTTAAATTCCCACCAGTAGTGTAGGAGGGTGCCCTTTTCTCCACATCCTCGCCAGCATCTATAGTCTCTTGGTTTGTTCATTTTAGCCACTCTGACTGGCATGAAGTGATATCTCAGTGTGGTTTTGATTTGTATTTCCCTGATGATGAGTGATGCTGAGCATCGTTTCATGTGCCTGTTGGCCATCTGGATGTCCTCTTTGGAGAAGTGTCTATTCATGTCTTCTGCCCATTTCTTCACTGGATTATTCGTTTTTCAGGTGTGGAGTTTGGTGAGTTCCTTGTAGATTTTGGATACTAGCCCTTTATCCAATATGTCATTTGCAACTATCTTTTCCTATTCCGTTGGTTGCCTGTTAGGTT
>NW_021862165.1:0-919 GCF_006229205.1 Suricata suricatta | reverse complement strand
GATACCATATGTTTGCACTCATGGTTCTAACAGGAGAAACCTAACAGAGGACCATAGGGAGGGGAAGGGGGAAAGAAAGATGGGGAAAGAGAGGGACACAAATCATGAGAGGCTATTGAATACTGAAATTCTATTTTCAACCACTGGATCAGACTGTCTTCCTTACCATCTACACGAGAAGCTGTGAAGGAAGAACCCGCGAGACTGGTGCATGGGAAGATAAGCTTGAAATTTCTGGGGGTCACAAGTAAATGATCCGTATCCAACTCATTCTTACCTCCTTTTCTTCCGTTGTGCTCTTCCTGAAGCTGCCTATCATGACTTGTGCACTTAGTCCCATTGCTGTTGCCGTCTCAGAGACCTTGTAGTATCACATCTTTCTCCCTCTCTTTTGGCTTCCCCCCTCGTGTAGATATCTTTAAAAACAACAGCAACACAAATAAAACCCTCGTTTCACCTTACATCCCAATCTTAGATATCTCGTCATTACTCCACTTTACAAAGCAGTTCACTCTTCAAAATTCATTGGCGTCTGACTTTTGCTTTCATCACTCTGCCAAAAGTTCCCACTTCCGAGCCAACAATAATTTCCACATTGTTACATTTTTTTCCTCCATAATATTTTATTGTCAAATTGTTTTCCATACAACACCCAGTGCTCTTCCCCTCAAGTGCCCTCCACCATCACCACCACCTCTTTTCCCCCCTCCCCCTCCCCCCTCAACCCTCAGTTCATTCTCAGCATTCAATAGTCTCTCAAGTTTTGTATCCCTCTCTCTCCCCAACTCTCTCTCCCTCCTCCGCTCCCCCTGGTTCTCCATTAGGTCTCTCTTGTTTTCCTGCTAGACCTATGAGTGCAAACATATGGTTTCTGTCCTTCTCTGCCTGGCTTACTTCACTCAGCATGACACCCTCAAGG
>NW_021862164.1:0-919 GCF_006229205.1 Suricata suricatta | reverse complement strand
TCATCATTCTCATAGGTCATAATATCATTGCCGTTCACATTGCCATAGAATACGTTGTCTCTGTAATCAGCCTTAAGAAAGGACTGGGTAAAAGGCTTCCCTTCACTTGCAAAAAGTGGGTTTTGAGCATTTCTGTTCTTTGCCTCAGAAATATTATTGACCAAAGGCTCAGAACTTTGACAAACAAGGCATCTTTTCTTATAGCATCGGCAAGCCTTGATTGATTGAGGCCTAAAGAACATGTCTGCCCTGTGCCCGAAAACCGACCTTTTTAGTTCCCGATGTCTGAAGGATTGGGCTAGTGTCAGCACACAGGATCGTTTGGGTGTCGAGGTGGGATTTTGTGGGTGGGGTGGACAAAGAGGCAGGATGCGCCTGACTGTGTACTGCACACTGGCTGGCCAAGATGGGCTCACTGCCTTTTTGGGATCGGATGAAACTGCCTGACCAGCTAGCTTCCGGGCACGAGCTGGCTTGTATGGCTTCCCCAGATGGCCTGTTCTATTGGACTTTCCCAGGTGAAATAGCTGGAATATTTTGTCTGAGCATGATGGCTTTTTCTTTCCTTGATCTGATGGCTTGATTCCCTTTGGTATACTAGATGGCGTACACTGGTTTTGTGGACTCGAGGGCCTGCTTAACCTTTCTGCACTGGAGGGTGTGGGTGACTTTTTTGGACTTGAGACACTAGATAGCTTGTCTATACTAGATAGCAGGGGCTGTTTTTCTGGGCTGCATGGACTCAGTGTCTTGGGGTCGCTAAGTGACATTTTAGATGGTAATCTGGCTGTCTTGGCTGTCACCCGTTTTTTCTTCAGCCTGAAACATAGAAATTTTACAATTTGACAATGTAAAACAGAAGTAATATTGTTATTACCAGAAAACACAGGCTACTATGTCAATTTAGACTGTGGTCTTT
>NW_021862163.1:0-919 GCF_006229205.1 Suricata suricatta | reverse complement strand
GTCCTCCCGCAGGCCCATGGTGTCGAACGTGGGCGTCACGTCCACCTCCTCGCTGGTCTCGAATTCCACCTTGGTCATGTCCTCCTCTTTGAGCAGCCGCTTCCGCGCCGAGCCCGAGGTCGCCATCGTGGCCGTGGCCGCCATGATCCCGAGTCGGCTGAGAGTGGAGCGCGCCGCCGCGGAAAGCGGAAGCAAGGCCCCCCACGTCGCCGGCGCCAGGAACTGACGTCACCGTGCGCGTGCGCACGAGCCCGCGTCGCGTCTCGGGAGGGGCGGCGGAGCTCCTCTTCACACGAAAAGGGAAAGGGCGGGGACCTCCGGGAGAGAGGCGGGGCTGCCGCTGCTCTCGCGCGATTTGAGCTGCCTCGGGATCTCGCGAGGGGCGGGGCCCCGCCCAATCCTATAAATAGGGCCGATGAGCCTGGGACCGCAGGTTGTTTGGGATGTAGGTTCCGGTCCGTCGTTAGTGCAACCGCTGGACCGGGGGACCCTGCACGCCAATGGGTGGATGTAGGGACCCCGTCGGCGGCAGCCGCCAAGCCAGGCTTCCCCCCGGTCGCACCCTCGTTCCGCTGAGGTCCCGGCCGGAGCGGAGGGCGTCCGCTCGCCGCGGGAAACAGAGCTGCCGCCCAATGTCACTGGCCTCCGACGGAAAGGGTCTACTTTTGGGAAGCCTCGCTGTCGGCTCCGGTTAGGTGGCCGGGTTTGAAGCCCCTAAGGAAGAGCCCCGGCACGGGTCGAGTGCGTGAGGGCACGACCCCCGGGCGGCGCTGCACCTGCGGCCCCCGGGCCCGTGTGCGCCACCACGCCTGCCCCGCAGGAAGGGAGCCTCGGAGCGTTTGGCTTTTGTCGCCCTGTACCCAAGAGCCAGTCCTGCGTCTGACCCTTAAACTTGCCTCGGTGCCCCCAGTGCCCCGCT
>NW_021862162.1:0-919 GCF_006229205.1 Suricata suricatta | reverse complement strand
TTATTGTTTTATTGTTGGAGCACCTGGGTGGCTCAGTTGGGTAAGCTGCTGACTCTCAAACTTGGCTCAGGTCATTACCTCATGATCAAGCTCCGTCACAGGCTCTGGGCTGACATTGCAGACTCTGCTTGAGATTCTTTCTCTCCCTCTCCCTCTGCCTCTCCCCTGAACATGGCCTCTCTCCCTCTCTTGAAATAAATAAACAAAACAAATAAATCATTTTCTATCTGTTCTGAATATCAGTCCCTGGATATGATTTGCAAGTGTTTTCTCACATTCTATGGGTTGTCTTTTCAATTTCTTTACAGAAGAAATTTTTTGAAGGAAAACATTTTTTTCGAACATCTAATTGATTTTATTAAGTAATTCATAAATTGGGCACCATCCCATCCAGCAAGTAGAGAGGAGCTCCCAAAGCACAAAATTTTTAATTTTTATGAAGGCCAAATTTCTTTTGTTGCTCATGCTTTTTGTATTATATCTAAGAAACCATTCCTTAACCCAGGGTCAGTTAGATTAATGCTTAAATTTACTTCTAAGAATTTTAGCTCTTCTGGGGCACCTGGTTGGCTCAGTCAGTTAAGCCTCCGACTTTGGCTCAGGTTATAATCTCACATTTGTGGGTTTGAGCTCCATGTCGGGCTCTGTGCTGACAGCTCAGAGCCTGGGCCTGCTTCCAATTCTGTGTTTCCCTCTCTCTATGCCCCTCCCTCTCTCATGCTCTGTATCTCTCTGTATCAGAGGCCATGTTCAGGGGAGAGGCAGAGGGAGAGGGAGAGAAAGAATCTCAAGCAGAGTCTGCAATGTCAGCCCAGAGCCTGTGACGGAGCTTGATCATGAGGTAATGACCTGAGCCAAGTTTGAGAGTCAGCAGCTTACCCAACTGAGCCACCCAGGTGCTCCAACAATAAAACAATAA
>NW_021862161.1:0-1829 GCF_006229205.1 Suricata suricatta | reverse complement strand
GGGGGGCGCCCATCTTTTTAAAGATGAATAAGAGGTTCCCAGACAGAAAAGGATAAACATCTCCCTTTCTTTCCCCTCTCCCCCTCCCCTCCCCCCACACTTGACCCTGGGCTCATGGCCCGTGTCACTGCCCAACGAGGGTTGAACTGTATTTCCGTCTGTGCCTCCCGGGCACAGGGTCCCAAATACCTATCGGTGCTTTGCCCTTCGTCTGTCTGCTTTGGGGGGGTCCCGCGAGCCCCATCCTAGCTGAGAAACCTGAAGGGGCAGAGCCAGGAGTTCAGGCTTTGGTTGCCCGTGCACCTCCCCTCCCCCATGCAGAGTGTGGGCCCCCATGAGGCCCTTTGGGTACAGAGGCCGCTGTCAGGTGGGCCCGGGCCACAGGGGCCACGCCGTCTGTCCTGTGGTGTCACATAACTCGGGTAGAGTGCCCCGGTTTTCCACTTACAAGCTGTGTGACTCTGGGCGAGTTACTTACCCTCTCTGAGTGTCAGTGCCTCATCCACAAAACAGGACGAGGGACACCCACCGAGATCACGTCGGAGATGCCTGTGTGAGCTCCCCCGCCCCCTTTCTTCCACGATTTGTGCTCATGGTGACTGTCATTATCCTCCGAGGGCGTGGCCCTGCCCCAGACAGTCGCCTACAGTTGATCCCACAGCAGCCCATGAGGTGTGTGCTCTTATCAATTCAAGGAGGAAGAAACCAAGGCTCAGAGAGGGGAAGCCACTTGTCCGGGATCACACAGCAGGGGTTGGGGGGTGAAGCCAGGATTTGGTCTCTATGGTATTGTTCCCTTGGTCACTGCGTGACTGTCCCCTCTGGCCACACCTCTGGGGTCGGCCGTGTCCGGCTGGGGGTCCTCCTCGGTGAGGAGGGACCCCGGGGGGCGCAGCCCCTCGCTGCTCCGGGACCCGCCCGACTCACGCCAGGGCCCTTCTCTCACCAGGTTCACGACTATCTTCGGAGCAAGCTCTGTTCCCTGTACGAGAACGACTGCATTTTCGACAAGTTCGAGTGTGCGTGGAGCGGGAGCGACAGGTGCGCCTGGGACAGCGGCCGTCGCTGCCGGCCTCCCCCGGGGACTGGGCCCTGGCGTGAGGGCGTGGGAGGGGCCTCAGCCGCCAGGGCAGGAAATGGCACTCGGAGCCCCGTCCCCCGGGTGGGAGCAGTCAGTGCGGGGGCCCCTGGCCGCACGGCCACGCCCCGGGTTGTCGGGGGAGGGGGTGTTCCCTGGGCCCCATGGGGGCGGAGCTCCAGCGGCTGGTCCTCGCCCTCTGCCCACCCCCATCATGGCTGCCCCTGCCTCGCTGGCGGCTCCCGTACCCTGCCCCCGACCCCGGGGCTGGGGTGTGCCCGCACCTCTGGGCTGGCAGGGTGCCCCGGGCCCGGCCACATGTCACAGACCCCCCGCGGGGGACATGGCCCAATGCGAGCCCCTGTTTCCCCATTGCTGCCTCAGCCCAGGGCCGGTGTGGATGGGAAGGGCCAGCATGGAGACCCAGGTGACAAGAAAATGCAGGACACAGACTCACATGTGTCCCAGAGCACCGCCCATCACGTTTTCACAGTCGGAGCAGGCTTGGTGTCCCCTCCCTGTCCTGCGGTCCAGCCTGGTGGGGGAGGGGCGGTGTGCGGTCCAGCCTGGTGGGGGGAGGGGCGGTATGCGGTCCAGCCGCCTTCGGTTCAGGTGTCATCCAGGGACGTGCATCCATCACGTGGACCCCATCCATCCCGTGTGTCTCCCCTCGTTCTGAGCGTGCCCAGTGCTGCCACCAGGTCATGGTGAGAGCTTCTGTGATGTGACAGGCACGCTGGGACCATAGGAT
>NW_021862160.1:0-919 GCF_006229205.1 Suricata suricatta | reverse complement strand
TAATTAATCTAGCTTCATACTTCATCTCCCTTGGCCAGCACTCACCAAGGAGCACAGGTGGAGGGAATGCACAGCACATTGGTGGCTTTGCATTTGATGCGTTTTGTCCCCAAGGATATGTGTGCATCTCTATTCTTCACGTGCATATACTCACAGAAAATAACAAAGACAAATTCCAGAGAAAGAGGAAATTTTAACTTCCAGAGTTACCATGTCACAGTATTCAAAATATCCAGTTTTTAGCAAAAAGGTTCAAGGCATGCAAAGAAACAAAAATGTATTTCTGATTCAAGGGAAGAAAGAAATGAACAGAAACTGACCCTAAGTTAGGTGCAGACATTGGAGTTTCTAGGCAAAAATTTTAAATCAACGGTCTTTGAATAAATATACTCAAAGAGCTAAAGGAATGCAGGGAGCAATATCTCAACAAATAGAGAATGTCTAAAGAATGATGAAAGGCTCCAGGCTTCGATCTATCACACCTCTGAATTTTCACACAGCTTCTATCTTCAGGATCTCCTCTTTCTACACACTTACTCACCAAAAAGAGTACATAAAAGGAAAGACGCTATACAAGTTCACAAAATTATTGTCAGACAACGGTTTTTAAAAATCATTTTGCGAGGTGGAGCCAAGATGGTGGAGAGGAAGGGAGCCCTGTAAACTCGGTCCTCACCATTTATCGAACTGAGAAGAATATTACGCTCATCTGCAATAGTGGAAGGAGAAAATATCAACTCCAGAAGGAATAGAACCTCAAGGATACCTGAGTGAGTGGGGGCGAACAGGGGAGATCCGAAAACGAGCCAGCCCGGAACGGGCAGGGGAGGTAAGACCCCCAGCCCAACGTGGCACAAGTGCGCAGCGCCCGGGAGACAAAGGGAAGAGACAGAGTCAGAACACGCTCATAGAACTGTCT
>NW_021862159.1:0-920 GCF_006229205.1 Suricata suricatta | reverse complement strand
TATTCCCATTTCCTCCTTTCTCTTTGCTCTCTCATTGCTATCATTCATTTAACATATACCTAAACATATATGTATATGTGAATAAGCATACAGAGTCAAGTACAGTGTCACTATTATTATTTTGAACTGTCAGCTGTTAGATGAAGAGTAAGAAAAATAAAAGGTTTTATTTTATTTTCACTTATTCATTTACCAACCCTCCTCCTTTCTGTATGTAGATCTGAATTTCTGACCTATATCATTTTTTTCTCTCCAAAGAACTTCTTTTCACCTTTCTTACAAAGTAATTCTACTGGCAGCAAGTCCCCTCAATTCTTATTTGTCTGAGGAAGTCTTTCTCTTTCACTTTTGAAAGATAATTTCACACAGTACAGAATTCTAGGTTGGTGGGGGTTTTAAGGTGTTTTTTTTTTCCCTCAATGCTTTAAACATTTGACTCTACTTTCTTCTTGCTTGCATGTTTTCTAAGAAATTTTAGGTAATTGTTATGGGTAAGGCATTTTTTTCCTCTGACTTCTTTTAAGATTTTTTCTTTATCTTTGATTTTCTGAAATTTAAATATGAGATACTAGAGTGTAGTTTTGTGTGTGTGTGTGTGTGTGTGTATTATTGTTGTTGTCATGTTTACTTTTCATTCATTTTTAAGCATTTACCCTACTTGTTTTCTCAGATTTCTCAATTGTGGTTTGGTGTCCAACACCAATTTGGGGGAAATTCTCAATCATTCATGCCACAAATATTGCTTTGTTCCTTTCTTTTTTCTCCTGGTATTCCCATTCTGCATTTGTTACATCGTTTGCAGTTTTCCTTCAGTCCTTTGATGTTCTGTTCTTTTTTCCCCGTCTTTTTTTTCTTGTTTTTCAACTTTAGAAGTTTCTATTGTTATATCCTAGTCTCACAGATTCTTTACTCAGCCATAT
>NW_021862158.1:0-920 GCF_006229205.1 Suricata suricatta | reverse complement strand
CATTCTCAAATATGACCAGTCAAAGCCTTGGTAATCTAACTAATGTCAAATATTCCAGTCAAAGCCTTGATAATATAATTAATGTTTTCATATTTGCCCATTTACAGAGGAACATGTTTTTATTGAACATATGCAATAACTGTATTGCCATGAAAATAATAATACTCAGTAAGTTTCCCAATTCCAGAGGGATCAAGTAGGGAAAATAGGGATCAAGTAGGTTTCAGTTCTGTTGACAGAGGTATAGTTGACAAAATTACTGTAAGTCACAAGAGCTTAAGAAAAAAGAAGAAAAAGTTTTCTTAAATCTGGAAAAATAAAACATTAAGGAACTAGCAATGTTTCAAAGGAAAGATTGTAAAAAACTGTTAATCATCTTCATCAGTTCATTCAATCCCACATCATTAATCTTTTTTCTCCTTGAATCTGGTTTTTCTATTTGTTCTGGAAATTCTTACCCAGTTCAATTTTATGTTCTTAAAATTATCAGAAACTTAAGACACAAAAATTTTCTTCAGGTAGATTACCCAAAGGTTAAAACAAATCAACAAACCGCTTTCATAATATCTTATCAAAAGAAAACTAACAGTCCAAGAAAACTTGTTCTTTTAACAGAGAGAAAGTACAATTCTGATTCTGCACCAGTATACTTTTAATATTAAAACCTGTTCTTTAAAAACTTAAATAAATCCATTCTAGTTTTAGGCCACTCAACTATGCATAAAATTCTTTTTCCAAGATTCCATTTCCATAAACCTTGTACAACTTACTTAATATATATATATATTCAGGTTTGTCTGATGAGATTCACCTCCCTGAAGTTGGCATTTTAAGACATGGCCTTTGGGTCCTAGAAAAAATCAGGCAGAATATCTACATCTCATAACCAGAGAGAAAGGATTTATGTTTCTCCCAAAGGG
>NW_021862157.1:0-920 GCF_006229205.1 Suricata suricatta | reverse complement strand
GCCCCAGGGCCAGGGGAGACAGGGTTGGCTCCTGACCCCACGGCAGACCAGGCACGGGGTGGGGGTCACGGTTGCAGGGAAAGCTGAGCAGCCCCTTGAGAACCCTCTTGGCCGAGAGCAAGTTCTTTGTCCACAGTCACGACCTGGGAGGCTCCCTGGACGGACTGACGGCTCGCTGCGGTAGTAAAGTGAACAGTTCATCGTAGATTATTTGAAGGCAAATTACTTTAAGTGTAAGAAATAAAAAGATAGATTGGCACTTGAGTTTTGTGTGAGGACTTGAGTGGATAATTGGCGTTGGGCAGAGTGTTAGGAAGACAGCATCCAGGCGGAGAAGATGATGAAGGGGACTGGGCAGAGGCCTCTAAGCTGACCTCCAGAAGAAGACCCTGGGCCAGGGGTCTGGGCCCCTTCGCCGAGCGGTTTGCTGGAGAGAACCACCAGGTTCTATAACCGGATTCACTCGAGAAGGACCTGCATCGTCAACAACGCAACTGATTTTTACGCTACAGTTTTTAATGGGACAAATATTGATGTTGTCCAGAATAAGTCTTTCTTGGATTGTGTGCAGGTCCCCAGAGCTCCCGCGATGGAGACCGTGGCTCTATTAGTTCCAATTTTGCAGGGTGAGCCCAAGAAGCAATTGCTTCTTTAAATTGCCAAGGTCTCCTGGGACCGGACGTGCTCGCCAGAGCTCTGTGGAAAAACATTCACGGGCAGCCAGCCCCGTCCACGGCGGGGGGGTCTCCTGTACGGTATTCTCTGCACGGAGAAGAGGCTCTGGGAGCCGGGGATGGAGCTGCTCCCTCTTCCCCACATTCTTCCGTCACCACATATTTTTTTAAATTTTACACTCAGCTTGGTGCTAGAGGGTGAGCCGCACTCACCAGCCCTGCGTGGTTGATGGCCGGGCAGGACGT
>NW_021862156.1:0-920 GCF_006229205.1 Suricata suricatta | reverse complement strand
GAATGCAGTCCCCGCCAGGTCAGAGCAAGGGGAGACTCTAAGAAGTTCTGTGTCCTGATAGAACTTTGGGTGTTAACAGATGTGCTCACTAAGCAAGCCTCTTCTCATCCCCGTGGTTCTGGGCCCAGGCTCTGTAAGAGCAAGGACCCCTTGTAGGTAGAGATGTCACACACACCAACCACCCTCAGGCCTGTTGGTGAGAAGCATCTCCCATACCATCTGCTGAAGAATCAACCTTAGCAGCCATGTTTCCTGACCCCTCCCTTCCGCTGCTGGCTTGGCCTGGGCTCTACCCCTGACTGGTGACCACAATGTGGCATGGTGACATGCAGAGAGAATCTCTTGGAAACATATATCTCTTGTCAGCTGTGGGAGCAAAAGCTGAACATTTTGAAATGGAGAGAGGGCTGGCGAGCCCAGGAGGAGCTGTGTGCAGACATTTCCAGGGCTCCACAGCAGTGCAGGGCAGGAAGAGCCTGGCGGGGGGCGGCGGGGGGGAGGCAAGAGGCCAGGGGGAGGTGGTGAACAGCAGAGGGCAGTGGGACACCTGACTCAGAGAAGGCCTGAGAGATGGAAAATGAGGAGAGAGATGGTCCGCAGAGATGGTGAGGTGGACATCAGTCTCCCTCCCAATTCTCAGCCCTCACCTGTCCTTAGAGGCACTCCTTTTGTCAATAGGTCAGCAGAAAGCCTTTCTCTGAGAAGTCCCCAGAAGGAAGCTTCTAGAGAGCCCATCGAAGTCAAGAATAAGGAGTGCCTCTCCAGGCTTTACAATACTGTGATTTCCTCACCCCAACAATCCCGTGGTAAGGGAAGCTTTTTTAACCCTGCCCAAGGACAAGGCAGGGCTGGTCGTCAGAAAAGAAGCATGTTGTCCACAGCCATGCCTCACAGCACCCATCCCTGAATTGGAGTGGGGA
>NW_021862155.1:0-920 GCF_006229205.1 Suricata suricatta | reverse complement strand
CAAGTTTCTGACCGATTCAGCATGTATCTTCTTCTTTTGATTCATGTTGCTTTAGCTGAGCTGTTTCACTAGAGATCTAGAACATTCTTGAGGCCTCAGATTGCAGTTCTTCAGAGTTCAAACCCCCAGGCTAACCCAATGATAACCAGAGTCCCTGACCTAAGGAGATTCAGACACCAAAACTACTTTGGTGTCTTAGGACAAGTTCTTTTTTGAGTCATTGAAGCCCAATACCACTTCTGCTCAGAGAGAGAGAGTTCAGCAGGGGCATCTACGGTAGCGTCTGACTCTTGATTTCAGTTCAAGTCATGATTTCACAGTTCACGAGATCAAGTCCTGTGTCAGGCTCTGCACTGGCAGCGTGGTGCCTGCTTGGGAATCAATCAATCTCTCTCTCTCTCTCTTTCTCACTAAAAATAAGTAAATAAACTTTTTTTTAAAATTCCAAGCTAAGAAACACTAGCTTAAGAACCTTGGCTAAAGTTATTCTTCACTTGGAGACAAGAATGGGATTTCTCTGAGAGTCTGTGGAGATTGAGAAAGATAAATGAACCCCCTCCAACAGGCACATTTTATTACTGGCAAAGACCTCAGAACTGCATAACTATCTGTGCGGTGCATCAATTAATGTAATTAATTACTATAGTGGACTTGCACCGGGTCTAGTAAAGTTAAACGCTTGAGAAATATTAGTGGGGCTGAACCTTGCTGTGCGTGGAACAGTGAGGGGGTCAGTGCTGCGGGCTTCCTGTCCGAGGCCTTGACGCTTCCATCCTCTACTGAGTTGGAGAGAAACACTGGAGTGGTAACCCTGTCTTTTTCTTCTCCCTCTTCTTCCTCTTCTCCCTGTGCTCTTCCTTCTCTTCCCCTTCTGCTACACTCATTCTCCACCCTCCACCCACCACATGATAAAAAAAAAA
>NW_021862154.1:0-920 GCF_006229205.1 Suricata suricatta | reverse complement strand
GAATGCAGTCCCCGCCAGGTCAGAGCAAGGGGAGACTCTAAGAAGTTCTGTGTCCTGATAGAACTTTGGGTGTTAACAGATGTGCTCACTAAGCAAGCCTCTTCTCGTCCCCGTGGTTCTGGGCCCAGGCTCTGTAAGAGCAAGGACCCCTTGTAGGTAGAGATGTCACACACACTGACCACCCTCAGGCCTGTTGGTGAGAAGCATCTCCCATACCATCTGCTGAAGAATCAACCTTAGCAGCCATGTTTCCTGACCCCTCCCTTCCGCTGCTGGCTTGGCCTGGGCTCTACCCCTGACTGGTGACCACAATGTGGCATGGTGACATGCAGAGAGAATCTCTTGGAAACATATATCTCTTGTCAGCTGTGGGAGCAAAAGCTGAACATTTTGAAATGGAGAGAGGGCTGGCGAGCCCAGGAGGAGCTGTGTGCAGACATTTCCAGGGCTCCACTGCAGTGCAGGGCAGGAAGAGCCTGGCGGGGGGCAGCGGGGGGGAGGCAAGAGGCCAGGGGGAGGTGGTGAACAGCAGAGGGCTGTGGGACACCTGACTCAGAGAAGGCCTGAGAGATGGAAAATGAGGAGAGAGATGGTCCGCAGAGATGGTGAGGTGGACATCAGTCTCCCTCCCAATTCTCAGCCCTCACCTGTCCTTAGAGGCACTCCTTTTGTCAATAGGTCAGCAGAAAGCCTTTCTCTGAGAAGTCCCCAGAAGGAAGCTTCTAGAGAGCCCATCGAAGTCAAGAATAAGGAGTGCCTCTCCAGGCTTTACAATACTGTGATTTCCTCACCCCAACAATCCTGTGGTAAGGGAAGCTTTTTTAACCCTGCCCAAGGACAAGGCAGGGCTGGTCGTCAGAAAAGAAGCATGTTGTCCACAGCCATGCCTCACAGCACCCATCCCTGAATTGGAGTGGGGA
>NW_021862153.1:0-920 GCF_006229205.1 Suricata suricatta | reverse complement strand
AGATGTAAATCTTGTTTTTTGGTTGCTCCCTGGAGAGTGATATCTCCTTGCCTGAGGCAACCAAAACTCAGCGGCCCCCAACAGTTCCCTTCTACCTGTCTCTCCCTTGATTCTGAAAAACAATAAAAGAATAGGGGACTCAGACCCAACTCTGTTTCCTCTCCCTGGAGAAGGTACAGATATCATCATTGTGACTTTCTACATTGGATTACTAGCGCTTTGCATTCCTTACTTGTTGTTCCTTATAAGGGCATAACAGTATTTTCTTATAGTATTTCTTCTTTGGAAAACTCAAAGAATTTCTTCCTCTACCAGGTCCTCAATTGATGTTTCACTCAGTATTCTTCTGCTTAAGAAACACAAAGCATTGTAATCCTACAGGTCAGAGCTGGGGCTCTTGCCTCTGACCAGTGGCTTTTAGGGGCTCCACACAGCTCTCTATAACAGCCTGAACACAAGAATTGGCTGCCCCCTCCCCACCCCTGGTATGGGAAGGGGACAAATGATCAAGGATTGAGGCACTTTTTGTTCTCCAGTAGGTATCTGGAACCCTCTGGATAATCAAATCCAGGGTCACTGAATCACTATGTTTGAAATTATACCAGGGAGCCATCTGCCACATGCACAAAGTTTTGTCTTTTCTCCTGGAATGGTGATGCTCTAACCCATTCTGAGGGTGCCTGTCTCTCTCTTTGCCAGTGTAGCTGCTTTGGAGAAGTGGGAAGAGGAAAAGAGGAACCAGAGTCCAGCTGCTCTGTGGTCTGGGCCAAGCATTCACTCCTGATCATTGTCACTAATTTCCCAAATGTTGATGAACCACCTCTTTAGAAGGTGGAAACTTACAAGCAGGAACCACATATCACACAGCCAGACAAAAAATAAAGCAGGATTTCAAAAGAAGAGACACTATATCATCTGAG
>NW_021862152.1:0-920 GCF_006229205.1 Suricata suricatta | reverse complement strand
TGTGGATACAGTACATCTGTCCATTCTCAGTTGGTTGACATTAAGGTTCTTTCCACTTTTGGATCATTATGGACAGTGCTGCCATAAACGTTCATCATGTACAAGTTTTTGTGTAGACATATTCATTTCTCTTGACAATGAAACAGGAATGCCTAGGAGTGAGACTATTGGACCAAATGATACCTCTGGTTAACATTATGATGAGCAAACTACTTTTAAGGCTATACACCACTCTACAATTATACCAGCAATGTGTGAAGGTTCCAATGTCTCCATATCCTTATCAACACCTATTACTGCCATCTAGTATAAGAGAAATAGTATTATATTATGGTTTTGACCTGCATTTCTCTAAGAACTAATGATGTTGAGCTTTTCACATTTTTATTGGTCATCTGTCTATTTCTTTGGTAAATGTGTTTCACATCATCTACTTTTAATTGGATTGCTTGTCTTCATTGTCGAGGGTTTATTTATTTTGATAGAGCACACACGTGTATGAGTGGGGGAGGGGCAGAGAGAGGAGAGCCACAATCCCAAGCAGGCTCTATGTTGTCAGCACGGAGCCTAATGCGGGGCTTGATCTCATGAACTATGAGATCATGAGCTCAGCCAAGAGACAGTCAGACTCAAACGACTGAGCCCCTTTGTTGTTGGTGTAGGAGTTCTTTATATATTCAGGGTACAAGTTCCTTATCAAATGTATGATTTACAAATATTTTGTCCCATTCTATGGGCTGTCTTCTCACCTTCTTGACAGTGTCCTTGAAAGCAAAAAGCTTTTAACTTTGAGGAAATCTAATTTATCACTTTTTTTCTTTTGTTACTGTATTTCTGGTGTCATATCTAAGATCCCTAACCCAAGATCGCAAATACTTGCTCCCATATTTCTTCCAAGAATTTTATAGCTTTAGCTCTCA
>NW_021862151.1:0-920 GCF_006229205.1 Suricata suricatta | reverse complement strand
GTCTTAATGGGCCTAAATTCTGTTTTCTGGACAATCCCAATTACTAGCAAAACCACACATTCACTAAGGTTTGTTTTTTTAATCTCCAGTCTACGTGTCCCCCGTTCTTTCAAGATTTCCCCAAATACAGTGACTTTGAACCTACTCAATAAAGTTTTCAATTAAAAAAAAAAAACTCCTTTAGTGTGTCGGTACACATTTTAAATGTGACCTGGATTATATTCCATGGATTATTTGACGAGGAAGAAGAAGTTCAGAACTGTTCCTTTTCATTCTGAAAACTCTTCTGCTGAAGGAGGAGTGATTTACATTTTTTCTCATACACATATCATTTCTTACACATACTTCATATACTCTCAAATAAAATTCACTGATTCTATAGAAAAATTATACAAAAAACCATAATCATTCACAAGTATATAATAGTTTATATTTCAAAGGTCTCATATCCTATTGACGGGTAGATATCAGTGGTTCAATAAGCATTTGTCCATATTTAACTGGCAGACACAAAATACCATAACGTATACTAAAGCTCTTTTATAGTCTTGCTACATTCTAGTTCCAAATCACATGCAGTAACTTAGCTGGTTTTTCCCTGAGTAAATCGTGTTTCACCTATAAAGATGTAAAAAATTTGTTATAAGTGAGATCAGAACTGCTTCTTGGAAGTAAATAAAATGATATTTATTTTTATAAATACTAGTTTATTTCATAAAAATACAAAAATATAAATATACATTTATAAAAATATGAATGAATTAACACAAAGACATTCTTCAACTAAATAAATATGGCAGTAATAGTCATTCCTATTTCCTTAAGGATATATTATCATATTAATTTACAAAGCAGTTCCACAATGTTTAATAGTAAAGGTGACTATAAGTCAGTTAAGAAAACATTTATAAAGTCTTTAT
>NW_021862150.1:0-1829 GCF_006229205.1 Suricata suricatta | reverse complement strand
AGCTTGATTTTCCTCCCCTCGAGAGACTGCCGAGTTTGATCATTTGCTAAAATGGAAACATCAGCAAAGAGTGAAATTTCCTCTGGTCGGCTCCCAGCCACGTGAAGACGGATACTCGGTGCGTGCGCGGCGCATCAGTCGTGCCTGCCAGGCTCCTTGTCCAACAGCCCCCTCAGGAGTCCCGTCTCCTCCACTCTTTCCTCCCAAGAACAACGTCAAAAGGGTAGAAAATGCTGAACATGGATCTTCAAAGGCACGTGCCGGGTCTCTGCTGAGGGTTTCCAATCCAGCCTCAGCACAATAAAAAAGAGCAAGTGCGTTCATTAGGAGACCTCTCTCCTCTGGGCACTTCCCAAGAGCAAGCATCTCTTGCCTGCGTTAAATGAGAAAATCTTCCCAGGGATGTGCGAGGTGGGCTTAGCTCCCATTCTGCAGCTGAGCAAACTGAGGACCAAAGCCACAGGTACTTTGCTGACGGCTACCCAGCGAGTAAAAGCCGAGCAAGTCAGGCTGGTCTGTTTCCCCAAGTGTGCTGTTCAGCATCTCCCCAGAGACGGGCAACCAGCACCACAGTCAATTTTAGACCACGTTTGTCGTCCCCCCAAAGACACCCATGTTCTCCAGTTTTCTCTTTCCAAGCCTCCTCAGCCTCAAGCAGTGACTACTCACTTCCGGTCTCGGTGGTTTTACCTCTTCTGGAAGTTTCACATTGATGGCTTCATACGGTGTGGGTCTCTTCGTGTCTGGTGTCTTTGAATTAGCACGTTTCCAAGGCTCATCCACATATTTGCAGCATGTTTCAGAGTTGGGTTCCTTTTTATGGACAAATATGATCCCACCGTGTGGTCACAGCACATTTGTTCATCTGTGCACACAAGGGTGTACCTTTGGGTTGTTCCCACCTTTTGCCTATTGTGAACAGTGCCGGTATTCACGTGGGGGTTTCTGTGTGAGGCTTGTTTTCATTCTTTTTCTCCTTATTATTCTTATTATTATTAATGTTTATTTATTTTTGAGAGAGAGAAACAGAGTGCAAGCAGGGGAGGGGCAGAGAGAGAGGGAGACACAGAATCTGAAGCCGGCTCCAGGCTCTGACTTGTCAGCACAGAGCCCGATGCAGGACTTGAACTCACGAACTGTGAGATCACGACCTGAGCTGAAGCCGGACGCTTAGCCAGACTGAGCCCCCAGACGCCCCTCCCCCCATTTTAAAAAGCCACCTTATCGAGGTATGATTGACGTGTAAAAATTTGTAAATATTTAATATATATGTTTTCACTTAAATGTGGAACTTGAGGAACTTAACAGAAGACCATGGGGGAGGGAAGGGGAAAGAATAGTTACAAAGGAGAGGGAGGGAGGCAAACCATAAGAGACTCTTAAATACAGAGAACAAACTGAGGGTTTTGGGGGGCATGCATGGGTGAGGGGTAGGGAAAGTGGGGGATGGGCGTGGGGGCGGGCGCTGGTTGGGGTGAGCACTGGGTGTCGTATGAAAGCAATGAATCATGGGAATCTACCCCGGAACCAAGAGCCTGCTGTATGCACTCTATGTCAGCTAACTTGAAAATAAATTATATTAAAATAAATTAATTAATAAATAGATAAACAAACAAATAATACGTACACGTTGCTGAGTTTGGAGGTATAGATACACCTGTGAAACCACCATCAAGGTCATGCACACATTCATCACCTCCCAACGTTTCCTCCCACCCCCATGACTACATTTTGTGGCAAAAATTTGGAGATAGATGTCCTCTCTTAGAAAATTTTATTTTCAGGTGCCTGGGTCAGTGGATTAAGTGTCCAACTGGATTTCGGCTCAA
>NW_021862149.1:0-920 GCF_006229205.1 Suricata suricatta | reverse complement strand
TCTGACTTTGGCTCAAGTCATGATCTCAAGGTTTGTGAGTTCAAGCCCTGCATTGGGCTCTGACTGACAACTGGAGCCTGGAGCCTGCTTTGGGTTCTGTGTCCCCCTCTCTCTCTACGACTCCCCCAATCATGCTCTGTCTCTCTCTCTCAAAAATAAATAAACATTAACAATTAAAAAAAATTCTTACTCAAGAGGCTGGAGGTCCCCTCTGACACAGGCTCCCAGTGTGGACTTTTCTTAACTCTTTGTACCAGTTCATCCATGTTCCCATTCTGGCTTACTGTGAGGTCTTATGAGGCAAGCGAGGGAGAGATCCAGTGCTCCCTGACCACCCTTCCAAAGGCTGGTCTATCGTATTTTGAGTCTAATTTAAAAACGTTGCCTCATTTTTCAGTTGAGAAAGCAGAGTTTAAAAAGTGAAGTTGAGCTAATTAGTTACAGAAGGACTAGTTCATTGGAACCAGGCAGAGTAAGGGTTAGTATCCAGGTTATCTAGGATCTAACATTGAAATGCGAGCAGTAGTCCTGTGATCAAGTCAAATGTATTTAATTACATTTTTCTTCTTTTACTCAGGAAAAAAAAGTATCTTTCCTTTTTTTTGGTGTATCTCTTAAAATGACTATGTTTGCCTTCATACAAGCATAAAATAAGGGCTGTGAGGACATTGGAGAGGCATGAGTCCAAACATACCACTTGGAATACTCTCCCAGACGTCATGCCAGCAGTCTCCCAGGAGGTCCTTGAGAGTCATTCTTGGGCTGGATGCTTGGAAGGATGATTCTAGAACCACTGCAATTAACTTTTGAGTTTCATCCATCACCATCTCATCTCTACAAAATAACCCAGTAAAAGCAAATAACACTTATGGCTTTCAACATGTTGGCCTGTGGAGGAAAAACGTCAGCTAATCAGTTCA
>NW_021862148.1:0-920 GCF_006229205.1 Suricata suricatta | reverse complement strand
AGAGGGAGACAGAGAATCCCATGCAGTCTCCTTCCTGTCCACACAGAGCCCAATGTGGGGCTCAAACCCATGAACCATGAGATAATGACCCGGGTCAAAACCCAGAATCAGATGTTTAACCAGCTAAGCCACCCAGGTGCCCCATTATTTGAAAGTTTTTGTTTAGCTTCCAAGTATTGGGAGGCTTTTCTATTATTTTCTGTCATTGCTTTTTTAGTTTAATTCCATTGTGATTGGAGAGCATACTCTGTATGATTTCACTATTTTTAAATTTCAACTTTGTTTAAGGCCCATGAGATAGTCTATCCTGGTATATGTCCTGTTGGTGCTTGAAAAGAATTTATTTTCCGCTGCTGTTAGGTGAGTTTTCTATATATGTCAGTTGGACTCAGTGGCTTGATGGATTTTGCAATATTCTTACGGATTTTCTAATTTTTCTATCAATTATCATGAAAGCAATATTAAAGCTTCCACCCATAACTGTGGGTTTATTTCTCCTTTTAGTTTGATTTTTACTTCATATATTTTGTACCTCTATTGTTTGGTGCATACATATTTAGAATGTCTTTTGTGGTGGACTGACCTTTTTAGTATTATGGAATGTCTCTATTTGACCCTGGTAACTTTAACATTTACTTTATCTGTTATCAATATAGCCACTCTTCTTTTAATTAATGCTTGTGTTAAATATTTTCTCCCTTTTTCTTTCTATTTTTCTATATTATTTTATTCAAAAAATTCTCAGTCTTCATATAGTTGCATTAAATATTTTAATCTACTTTGCCAATCTCTATTTATTGCACTTGGACCATTTACATGTAATGTAATTATTCATATATTAGGGTTTAAGTCTACCATTTGATTTTTTTGTTTTGTTTCTTTTTTTAATGTTTTTATGTTTCTCTTTATTCTTACCTTCC
>NW_021862147.1:0-920 GCF_006229205.1 Suricata suricatta | reverse complement strand
CCCAGTCCAGCCCCAGACCCTTCCGGGTTCTAGGACATAAGCAGGCCTGCTCCGACCTGGTCCGTTTTCGGTGAGGCCGCGTGTCCTCACGCCCACTCGCGGTTCTGTGCTGGACCCAGCCGGCCCCTAGTCAGTTCTAGTTTCTGAGTCACACCCAGGCCCACCCTGAGCCTCGCCTGCTCTCCAGGTCGGACCCAGTGTGGCTACAGCCAGCGTCTGCACTCGGTCGGAGACAGCAATGCTCAAGTCACGTCTGAAAGCCTCACTGGGGAGCCGCAGAGCTAGCATCCAGGAGGGACAGAACCTCCAGAGGCAGGGAGAAAGCAGAAGCTCAGGGGACTCACAGGTAGGTTCTCCTGGTGGCTTCTTGCCCCAGGCTGCTGGGGGGCTCCTATTGTGTCCTCTTCTGAGCAGAAGATCAGCTGGTGAAAGATCAACTGAGGCATGGTAAACCTTTGAAGAGCATATGTCAAATGGGACAGCATCCAATCATTGTCAGATTGCAAGGTGCTCTGAGGAGCTGTACCAAATAAAAGAGGAAGGGAGTGAGAACATGGGAATTATACTAGACAACAGAACTGGGTGGTTACCACAAGGTCACTTTCCTTCAGGGGGTGGCACGGGTTCCTAGGGCAGATTACCTAACTAGTACTGAGCAGGTGATTCCTGATGGACAGGTTTAAGACTCCATTAGTGGGTGACCATAACTGTAATTAAGTTATATCTTCACTGGGGGCATGGGGCTTAGCGTAAGCCATTGGATTTGGGGCCTGTTGTCTTAACCGCAGTTTGCCAGGAACTCCTAAAATACTTCATGGGTACCTTTCATGTGCTGGTGATCACATTCTCATTCTCATAAACTGTGCACCTAGTTCACGTCCTCTCTAGACTTCTCTGTCCCCAGTGAAAGAATCTGTTCA
>NW_021862146.1:0-920 GCF_006229205.1 Suricata suricatta | reverse complement strand
GAATTATACTCATACCTTTTGATTTTCTAAAAAAATTGTTTTCAAAAGTTTATTTTAAATAAAGGGACAACATTTATTCGATTCAAAAAATAATAAGTAACTAGGTAATTGGTGTTAAATAGCTTAATGTTCTTTTTTTTAATTTAATTTTTTAATTTAATTTAGTTTTTGAGAGACAGAGAGAGAGAGCATGAGCAGGGGAGGGTCAGAGAGAGAGGGAGACACAGAATCTGAAGCAGGCTCCAGCCTCTGAGCTGTCAGCACAGAGCCTGATGCAGGGCTCAAACCCACATACCGTGAGATCTGACCTGAGCCGAAGCCGGACACTTAACAGACTGAGCCACCCAGGCACCCCTAAACAGCTTTATGTTCTTGAAATAAGTGAAAATGAAAATTAAAATATAAAATTTAATGGGATGCACCAAAAGCCGTTCTAAAAGGAAAGTTTATTGCAGGAAATGCTTATATTAAGAATTTAGAAAGATCTCAAATAAACAACCCAACTTTATACCTCACGGAACTAGAAAAAGAAAAAATTATGCCTGAATGTAACAGAAGGAGAGAAATAAGTCAGAGAGAAAATAAATGAAATAGAGACTAGAAAAATAATAGAAAGGATCAATGAAACTAAAAGCTGTTTTTTTAAGATAAACAAGATTGACAAACCTTTGAGTAGACCAACTAAGAAAGAAAGAGAAGACAAATAAAATTAGAAATGAAAGAGAATACACTAAAACTGATACTACAGAAATTCTGAGAATTATAATAGACTATTATGAACAATCATATGCCCCCAAATTATATAACCTGGGTAGTTATGTATATAATAGATACATTTCTAGAAACACACAACTTAACCAAGACTGAATGAAGAAGAAATAGAAAATCTGAACAGACCCATAAGGAGTTAAGAGATTGAG
>NW_021862145.1:0-920 GCF_006229205.1 Suricata suricatta | reverse complement strand
AGTGTGAGCAGCCAGGATGAGAATGTCTGGCTTAGGGCAAGGCTGGGTAAAAACTAGAAATAACTCAAAGTAACATATCATCAAGGTGTCAGACTAAGGCTGGTTGGTTTGAAGGCCACGTATTGGGATCATCTGTGGATGGATGGGGGGACAGCGGTGCTTGTTAAATTTCAGACGCCTCATACCCTGCCGATTCCGTTAAATCAGAATCGCAAGGCGCAGACCTGGAAGATCCATGTTCTCATCAGCCTGCCTGGCCCTGGTTTTCTGGAGGACATTTAGGAGGTCAAGGCCCTGCTCAGGAGGAAGGGACGCAGTGCGTGGTCTGCCGAGCAGCAGAGAGACGGGGACGCTGACCAGGCAATGTCAGCTGATCGCACTGCCGCCTGGGAGGTGGTGAGCTGACATTCACTGCAGAGCAGCCAGGGGCACAGAAGCTGTGACTCTGGGTGCGCTGGGGGGTTCTTTGGGGAAAGAGGGGGTAGTGAGATGTCTCTGAGTATGTCCAACCCAGGTCCCTAGGACCTGAAGGAGACAGAGAGGCAAGGTGAATGCCCCGTCCAGGGACATATGTGAGGGTCTGTATGGCAGGAGTGTTTCCTGGGTGGTGACTTGCAGGTACACCTCGTGTTCCGGCAGGAAGCAGGATGGCTAGTAACTCCCCATCCAGAACCTCCAATATTTGCTGCCCAGAAGGCACAGGGGCAGCACCTGGAGAATTCCATACCTACTCATCCCTGCTGTTCCCGGGGCCTGATCACAGCAGGAGCTGGGAGACTGTGGAGAGATTCAAGAGGAAGGAAACCCCAGCCTGCTGAGCAGAAGTCCTGGCAAGTGTCCACGTAAAGGCAGCAGGCAAGCCCCTTAGCCTCCGAGTCTCGGTGTATGCATCTCAAACATGGGTTCTCACAGGAGGATCA
>NW_021862143.1:0-920 GCF_006229205.1 Suricata suricatta | reverse complement strand
GGGATGGTTTTCTCTCCCTGCCCCCAGCGGTTATATATGGGATGATAATATCCCTCTCTGACCCAGGCCAAGTTTTCTTCTCTTCTCTAGAGACAGTTCTATGAGCATTTTCAGTCTTTCTCTTCCCCTTGTCTCTCTGGAGCTCCACGTGCTCTCCTCCGCTCTCCCTGGCTCTGTGTTGGGCTGGGACTCCCTCTCCTCCACACCTTCGGTGCCCGACCCATTTTTATTTCCCCAGTTTGCACTCACTCAGGCACCTTTGAGTTTGTCTTCTTTCTGGATTCTGTGAGTTTTCCCTCCCACTCTTGCAGATCAGTCCTTCTTAGTTTGATATATGCGGGTGGGTGAAAATTACAGAGCTCCCTACTTCTCTGCCATCTTGCCCCTCCTCAAGTTTAAGGAAGCTATTTTAATCTGGCCTTTGCTGTCTTCTTCTTGAGATCCAGTGTAGCTGTCTACTGTTAGACTTTCCATCATGCACAAAACAGATAACCTCTAGTTGTTTAAGCCACTGAAGTTAGGCTTCTGGGACTTGTAGTCAAACACTATATATGCTAGGACTTACATCCAACCACTGCCGGCCTCACACTCTACACTCTCGTGATAATGAACTACTGGTCAGTGGTTTCTCTGTGAGCTCCAGTGGCTTCCTCCTTCAACCTTTTTACATGTTATTTCAGTTTCCTCCAACTCGAATGCTCCCAGCACGCTCCAATCTGTTAAGCTTCAATGCGGGTGATCACATTATGTATGACTTAGATCAGTATTTCTTGACTGCCAGCTAGGTGCCTGCATCAGGGATGCATCTGGCTCTAAGTCCCAGATGCGTAACTTCAGTAGCTTAAACAGAGGCCATTTGTTTCTCACAGGACAAGAAGTCTAAGGAGGCAGCTGCCATTAGGTCACTGGCTCAACAATGA
>NW_021862142.1:0-920 GCF_006229205.1 Suricata suricatta | reverse complement strand
ATGTGTGAATGTATCCATATACCTTTTTACATCTCTCAAGCTTCACAACATCTTATGAAAAGGCAAATTAGTATTCTACTGCCTTAACATTATGGTAAGCCATATTATCAAGAGATTAGAGAAAAGGCTGTTAATTTTAAAAATAATAAAGTTAACTATGAAAATCTAGGCTATTGTAGAAGAGTGAAGTCAAAGAAAAGATCTTAGATCTAAAGTTGGCTCTTTCTTAAATGACATGCCAGCTTATTGACTCATTTCCTTCCGCCACAGGTTGGCAGGAACTAGGAATTTGGAGAGAGGGAAAATGTGGGAAGGGATGTGGCAATAATTTTTTAAAAAAAATATTTAATGCTTATTTATTTATTTTTGAGAGAGAGAGAGTGAGTGAGTATGAGCGGGGGAGGGGGAGAGAGAGAGGAAGACACAGAATGTTAAGTAGACTCTAGGCTCTGAGGTGTCAGTACAGGCCCTAATGTGGGGCCTACATCCACAAACTGTGAGATCAATAATTCTTAAAAGCTAATAGAGATACTGGTTGTGAATGGAAATGGTGGTGAATAACTTCAATTCTTAGGAGAGTAAACAAGATCTGCTCTTGAGGGGGAAGGGCAGGGTCTCAGGGCACTCTTATAAATATATGCGCCATGCTGAGCCAGTTCTTGAACAAGAGACTACAATCACCTATGTTTTCCTTGAAGCTGAAGAATTAGATGTCGTTCAGTGGGGAAGGTAATTTGATAACAAGAATAAAGGAAAAATGGTTCATGCTATTAGAGGAAAGGGAGACTATAACATCTGGCCCTTGTTTAGGTTTGGAAAGAGACATACATTCAGCCAATCAATGTGTAGTGGTCCCTAATATGTCAGGAGTTTTGCTAGTTGCTGGGGACACAAAGGTGAACAATATAGACACAGCTCTT
>NW_021862141.1:0-920 GCF_006229205.1 Suricata suricatta | reverse complement strand
AATTTCATGATGCTTTAAAAAAGTATTGCTATTAAAAACATTTAAAATTAGTCCTATTGGGGTGCCTGGGTGGCTCAGTAGGTTAAGTGTCCGGCTTCGGCTCAGGTCATGATCTCATGGCTGGTGGGTTCAAGCCCCGCGTTGGGCTCTGTGCTGACCCCTTGCTCAGAGCCTGGAGGTTATCTTTGGATTCTGTGTCTCCCTCTCTCTCTGACCCTCCCCTGCTCATGCTGTGTGTGTGTCTCTCTCTCAAAAATAAATAAAAAACGTTAAAAATTTTTTAAAAATAAAATAAAATAAAATTAGTCCCATTTAGGAAAAGATAGTTGCAAATGACATATAGAGTAAAAGGTTAGTATCCAAAATCTATATGGAACTCACCAAACTCCACACCTGAAAAACAAATAATCCAGTGAAGAAATGGACAAAAGACATTAATAGACACTTCACTGAAGAGGACATCCAGATGGCCAACAGACACATGAAATGATGCTCAGTGTCACTCATCATCAGGGAAATACAAATCAAAGCCACACTGAGGTACCACCTCACACTGGTCAGAGTGGCTAAAATGAACAAATCAGGAGACTATAGATGCTGGCAAGGATGTGGAGAGATGGGCACCCTCCTACACTGTTGGTGGGAATGTAAACTGGTGCAGCCACTCTGGAAAACAGTGTGGAGGGTCCTTGAAAAATTAACAAGATTAGTTCAATTAACAAATAGAACTCCCTTATGACCTAGCAATAGCACTGCTAGGGATTTACCCAAGGGATATAGAAGTGCTGATGAATAGGAGCACATGTACCCCAATGTTCATAGCAGCACTGTCAACAATAGCCAAATTATGGAAACAGCCTAAATATCCCTCAACTGATGAATGGATCAAGAAGATGTGGTTTATATATACAATGGAATAT
>NW_021862140.1:0-920 GCF_006229205.1 Suricata suricatta | reverse complement strand
GTGAAGGACACTTTTTATATGAAGAGAGAGTTAGTTACAGATGCTGTAAATGAAATGAAACCCGATGCTGGCTTTAAAACCCTAGAATGGGTTCCCAAAGGAGGTAAGATGAGCCGATGTCAGACATGGTACAGAGTGGAGAGGATCCCTATGTCTAAAGCATGAAAAGGGGTTCAAGACTAACACTCAGGGCTCCTTCCGGTTCTGGGGTTCAGGGATTCAGAGCCAGGGTAATCTGGGGTCGACCCCACCTACTTTGTCTAGGACCTTGCTTTTCCTACATATATATTTACAAGGCAAAGAGAGCAAGGAAACATTTGTTTTAAGAAGAGAAACCCCACACACTGCATTTGTAAGGTCTGTGCAAAGAGCCCCAGAGCAGCCTCAGCTGGAGCACCACATTCCTGGGCCATTCTGGAGCTGCTTTGCTTAAGGAATCACATTCAGCTCGCATTAGTGAGCAGAAAGTTGCTGACAGCAGGAGCCAGTCTTCTGCTGACGCCTCTGTCCCTCTCCCTTAATAGACTAATGAGCCAGCAACTGTGCTCTGGGGAGAGCAGAGGAAGTCAAGAGATTAATCCAGTTGGAGGTGTGAGCACCCCTTGGCCCCACTCCCCACAAGGCAGGATTACTTTGCAAAGAAGCTTTCAAGGATACAATCCCTGCTCGGCCACTGTATACTGGCCATCCTCCACAACACATGGTGACTTCTCAGAACTGACCCATAAGTTGCTGGACGAATTACTGGACAGACAGGATGGGAGTTCATAGCATTGGGTGCCCATGATGTACCAAGTCCAAGGACTTGTGCAATTGCTCCCAACCACCATCATTATATCCATTTAAGAAGAAGGTAGGCATAGAGAGGTTGAATCTGTCCACTAGTGGAACTAGAATTTGAACCCTGTTCCTGAGTCCAG
>NW_021862139.1:0-1830 GCF_006229205.1 Suricata suricatta | reverse complement strand
TCAGATGTTCAGTCTCTACCAACTCTTATTAACATGCCAGGGGCTGGATTTTGAATGGTGTATAGTTTTCTGATGCAGATGAGAACAGAATTCTATGGCTTTGTACTAAAACCCTTCTTCTGTGCCTTGTTGAGAGAAGTACACAAAATGATTTTCTACTATGGACATGTGTCTGTTACTATGGTATCTGATGGGTCATATGGCCAAAGTGTCATTCTGCTTGCACTTACATTGGACCCTATTCAAAACCTACAGATGTTCATGCTGCTTGATGAAAAGGGCCTAACAATTATTTCCAAGTGTAGAATATACTGCCTCTAACCTGCAGGAGGTGATATGTTTGTACTTATTTTTTAGTGTTAAGTGTAATAACTGGCATTTTATCTTGGTGATGATGTCTGTAGTGTGCATTAGAATACTAGAATACTAAAATGTTCACCAATAAGGTAAGCCTCTGAAACTTTATATGAATTATCTCTAACCTTCTACAGTGCACATGTTTCCCAGAGGCATCCAGAACATGAGGTCTGATTAACATGCCAGAATCACTAGGATAGACAAATGGTAATTTATTTGGCAGAATTTCCAGATTTCAGCTTTGTTTCAACTAGACTGCGACAGAGAGCTAGCTAGATAAACAGCAGAGTCCCAGGGCAGCATGTCAATATATACCGCTCTCCAAATCAAATGATTGTCAACTACTTTCTGTCCTCTTTCTTCTCAGAAATGGAAAAGAATGTGGAGACCGGGTCAAAAGGCATGTACCATGTATCAAACACTGTGCCATTTTGTTTCAGGAAAAATACCACATCTGGCATAATAGCTACAGCTAGACTTATTTTCTTAAGTTGTGGAGGTCCACTGTCACTCTCCATGGTGCATCTGGGTTTTATAGGAACCAGACTGGTATACAAGGGGAAACATGACCTCTGAAATCACTGAGGATTGTATTTTTTTTCTGCCATTTCTTCTGGGATTTGTCAATAGTTTCTTATTGACTGTCAGCTCAGGCTCACAAGGAAGAAACTTCTGAGCATTTCTTAATCACTTGATAAATAGGCTGTGCTCCGGGATTCCTAAAGGCCATTATCAGCTAGTGAGTTTGCAGGCCTCACATATGAAACCTTCATAGTATTCACAGGTAGATGAACTTTGTATTTCTTCTCTCATAATCTCTTGTAGCCCTCCTTATGTATGTATTTCATGTTTGTCAAACTCCCAAGAACTACTCCAACACTTTATCAGCACTGCCCCCAAAGGCATTGGTAGAATATCAAATGTTATATCTTTGGAAAGTGCTTTATTTTGACAAAGTTTTTTTTCCCAGCTTTTATTTCACCTTCCTTATTCATCTTCCTCAGGATCCTCTTAGGCATGTGCTCTTTGTTTCTGCTAATACCTACATGTCAGGTTCAGTACCCATATATATAATATTACTCCTCCTTTGATAAGCCTCGCTTCTCCTCAGTCAGATTTATGTAGGGAAAAAAAAAACAACTTATTGGTAAAATAGGTAAAATATAACAATTCTAGAAGGAAATATAGAAGGAAGTTTCTTGACATTGATGACATTGGCAATGATTTTTTCTTTTGATATGACACCAAAAGCAATGGCAACAATGGAAAAAATCAATAAATGGGACTACATTAAAAAGTTTCTGCTCAACCAAATAAATAGCACAATGAAAAGGCAACCCACAGATGCAAATCATATATCCAATAAGGGGTTAATATCCAAAATATATAAGTAACATATGCAACTCAGCAGCAATAATAGTAATAATAATAATAGAGGTAAAAAATGGCCAGAAGACATGCAAATACATTTTT
>NW_021862138.1:0-920 GCF_006229205.1 Suricata suricatta | reverse complement strand
TTCATTGGCACCTACTATGCATCAGGCGTTGTTTAAAGATCTTGTCCTTATGGAGCTTACTTTATAGCAGAAATTACATTCTGGGTCATGTGAGGTTAACAAATTGTCCCCTGAAAACGCTATTCCACTGAAAGATCGTATAAGAATTCTCTTCTTTGTAAAAGATAAAGAGAGTAAACAAAGGCATGATTCCCCAACTATCTTTGGCTGCTTCTCCCTTATTTGCCTATTACCTTACATGTTTTCTCAACAGTGAAAATTGAGATACCAAGTAAATCTTTCCCACAAAGCAGAAACAGTATGTTTACTTTTTACAGCTGACCATGAATTATAGTATTTCACAGTTTGGGTTCAATTTTTATATGAATGTTGTGGGCTATAATAAGGCTGAGTAATGAAGATTGAATTGATTAACTCCCAAAATTGATGCTGTGTTAGGACTTGTGTACTAACATCATCACTGGTACTTAGTAAAAATAATTAAATGTTTATATAATTAAAGTGAAATACACCAAATATTTTTACAAATGAAAAGCCTCCTTCAATAGCTTATTTTAAGATGTCCTTTTCTCTGGAGGCGGCACCTGGGTGGTTCTGTTGGTTAAGTCTCTGTCTCTTGGCATCAGCTCTGGTCATGATCTCATGATTTTGTGGGATCTAGCCCTGCTTTGGTCTCTGTGCTGATACCACAGAATCTGCTTGGGATCCTCTCTCTCTGACACTGCCCCCAGCCCTCTCTGTCTCCAAATAAATAAACATTAAAAAAATTATTTTCCTCTATTTTATTTTTTCTTTTATTTATTTTTTCCCCTTGTCTCTTTCTTTTTTCTTTCTTTCCTATTTTTTTCTTAATTTCTTTTCTTTTTTTTAACTACTGAAAATACTAGATAGACTTGATTTAAAAGATTTAGATTTTCTAT
>NW_021862137.1:0-920 GCF_006229205.1 Suricata suricatta | reverse complement strand
GACTTGTCTCTATTGATAAAGTTATTCTCAGTGATTGAGAGATATGTGACTATATATAAATAACTTAGTATATGTCTTGAGCTTATTTCTTAAGTGTGAATTCTGAAAACATTTAAGGAAAAATATATGAGAAAATGCCAAGCACATATTTTTTCTTATTTCATACATTAAAAAAAATATCAACAGAAGTATTTATGGTGTCAGAAACAGTGGTCAGAGCTGTCAAGTGATGGAAGAAATTGGTGTCATGGTAACAAAAAAGTTGAAATAATTGATCATGTTCAAATCAGAGCAACTAACAAATAGAATTATTTGGCAAAAAGTCTTCATATTATAGCACCAAGATGGTGATAATCACACTATCATTATATAAACAAGAAATATAATCAAAATGTACAACGAATTACTTGCTAGAATCTAAAAAAGATGTCTTTAAAACATGAAATTTTAAAATTTTCTTTCTTCTAAATGTGCACTTTGGGAGGGAAAACAAATTTCATATAAATTCTACCCATAAGAACCAGTTAGTATAATTGAAGGCAAGAAAGGTACAGGAAGCTTAGAGAACAGGGCTGGTAGTCACTGTGTGAGATCTATAATCTAACTATGTAAATCCAAAATCCTATCTCTATTTCTTGTGGAAAGTACATATGGGACAAAACCCCTCTTGCCTCAGGCTTCTTATTGTGCAAAAGAGGAAATTTTTAAAAATATAAGATAATATTGATAAGCATCTCATACATAGAACTTTTGTTAGCATTAAATTAATTGGTAAGTGTAATACATTACAATAGTATCTAGGAGTATATGTTTCTAAAAAGTGGAAATGCATCTAATTAAGGAAATAGGCAGAAGACATGAAGAGACATTTCACCAAATAAGAAATACAGATGGCAAAAAACACATGAAAAGATGCACAA
>NW_021862136.1:0-920 GCF_006229205.1 Suricata suricatta | reverse complement strand
ACAAGTTGGTATTGGGGCTGCTGCTTGGTTAATTTTACAGTAGCCTGTGGTCATCAAATACGATACATCTGGATCCTGCAGAGGCCAGTCAGGTAAATTGGGAGGTATGATGCAGACCACTACCCCTGTCTCTTTCTCTCTCAAGTCTTTGGTTGTGGCATTAATCTCTTCCGTTCCTTCATGAATATAATATAGTTTCCAGTTTCTTATTTTGGTAGAAAAGAGGGCACTGCCAGGGGATACATTTGGCCCTTATTATCACAATGGCTCCTATTCCACAAGTCAGCAAGTAAATGTGAGGGTCCAGCTAGTGAGTGTATCTAACACAATTACACACTTAGTGACTGGGTAAATAACCACAGTGTGAGTCATTGGACTCATTAGGACTGCTATGACTTAGGGTAAAGTAAGTCCTCCAACCAAAATATCATGGTGGCATGTTTTAGGTCCTTTAGTATTAGTGTTAGCTCAGACCATACTGTTAACAGTTCTTGAGATTTCTGGATGTTCTCCTTTCTCAGAGGCTAAGATACTCAGGCAAATGGTCACAAGCTTCTTTCCAGGAGGATGGAGAGGTATATTTTCTGCATATACCTATGCTAGTGTGTCAAATTCTTCCTCAAGGAGAGCTCGCCTTCTCTTCTGTCTGCCTCCACTACCCTCATGTCTGCCAGACCAGTACCCTTGGCCAGGATTTCCTACAACATGAGCAGGGCTAAATGGGATCTGTTCTAGGAAGTAATAGACAATAGAGCAAAGGGATTCTAGGGCTTGGCTAATGTACACATTGGGTATAGAACTTTGGGTCTGTGAACTGGCTTAAATCTGGAAAGGAGACAAGAAAACGGTTTCTAATTCTCCACTGTGGTTGATGTCAGCCTTCTGCTGCTAACCAGCTCTTGTGCGTATCTGTGTGCATG
>NW_021862135.1:0-920 GCF_006229205.1 Suricata suricatta | reverse complement strand
GCAGCAGGTCACAAGTGCTGGGGCGTGGTGTGCACTGAGTGCCCAGCATGGTGCCTGGCACAGGGGAGGGGTGCAGCCCACGGCATCACGCAGATGCTAATCAGTGCCAACCCCTGAGTGCCCACTGGGAGGCATACGCAGCAAATGCAGAAACAGAGACAGGACTTCCTGATGGGCTGAGAGCCAGAGCCTTGTTGACCCAAGGGCTGAGGGGACACACATGTTTGACAGGAGAAGAAGAAATGGCCCGGAGGTATCTTCATCAGGTGATGAATGCCTTGAAGGGACCACAGCACCACTCGAAAGACAAATGAGCTCTGGACTTCGTGTGGCCCGAGTTTCCCAGCCCCACTGGCCCTCATCACATGGAAACCTGTGCTGCTTCAGGAACAACCCCCATGTATTCCCAAGGACCCTCTCCCTCTCTGTTGGCACAGTTCCCTTCGGGCGTGGTCTGGGAGGCCACAGAGGTAATCACACACCAGCTCCTGGACAACCCGATTCAGCTCCCGTAGGGTGCGTGACACCACGCCACTTGTACCTACCCCTGACATCTCTCAGCACGGCCTTCAATGCCCTGTGCTCCTCGGGGAGTGTGCACATCGTTGGGCAGATGACACGGCAGAGGTTTGCGGTTTAGAACAATGCTTCAGGGTTGAGTGTTGAAGAACGTATCTTCATGCTCTTTGACCTCAACTCTCAGGACAACTAAGAGGAAAGGCTGCCGAGGCAGAGCACGAGGGAGCAAGCTTTGGTCTGCTAGTGAGTTGGGGCCAAGGATCACAATCATAAACTCACTTCCCTACACGAGAAATGTACTATTCACACACTCATTCATCAAAAACAGAAACAAAAGCAACCACCCCGCCCCCAACATGTTTCAAGGACTTTGACATTTTCACATTGAACTTGGCATCTCC
>NW_021862134.1:0-920 GCF_006229205.1 Suricata suricatta | reverse complement strand
AGAGGGAGACAGAGAATCCCATGCAGTCTCCTTCCTGTCCACACAGAGCCCAATGTGGGGCTCAAACCCATGAACCATGAGATAATGACCCAGGTCAAAACCCAGAATCAGATGTTTAACCAGCTAAGCCACCCAGGTGCCCCATTATTTGAAAGTTTTTGTTTAGCTTCCAAGTATTGGGAGGCTTTTCTATTATTTTCTGTCATTGCTTTTTTAGTTTAATTCCATTGTGATTGGAGAGCATACTCTGTATGATTTCACTATTTTTAAATTTCAACTTTGTTTAAGGCCCATGAGATAGTCTATCCTGGTATATGTCCTGTTGGTGCTTGAAAAGAATTTATTTTCCGCTGCTGTTAGGTGAGTTTTCTATATATGTCAATTTGACTCAGTGGCTTGATGGATTTTGCAATATTCTTACTGATTTTCTAATTTTTCTATCAATTATCATGAAAGCAATATTAAAGCTTCCATCCATAACTGTGGGTTTATTTCTCCTTTTAGTTTGATTTTTACTTCATATATTTTGTACCTCTATTGTTTGGTGCATACATATTTAGAATGTCTTTTGTGGTGGACTGACCTTTTTAGTATTATGGAATGTCTCTATTTGACCCTGGTAACTTTAACATTTACTTTATCTGTTATCAATATAGCCACTCTTCTTTTAATTAATGCTTGTGTTAAATATTTTCTCCCTTTTTCTTTCTATTTTTCTATGTTATTTTATTCAAAAAATTCTCAGTCTTCATATAGTTGCATTAAATATTTTAATCTACTTTGCCAATCTCTATTTATTGCACTTGGACCATTTACATGTAATGTAATTATTCATATATTAGGGTTTAAGTCTACCATTTGATTTTTTTGTTTTGTTTCTTTTTTTAATGTTTTTATGTTTCTCTTTATTCTTACCTTCC